>NW_027442428.1:0-119162 GCF_048569485.1 Anomaloglossus baeobatrachus | reverse complement strand
GAGACGATTATCTCGGGATTGCAAGATAACCAAACAAAACTTTTAGTGGATTTCTACTTATTTTATTAAATATCATCTCCACCAAACAGGACAAGCTTGCATCTGTTATAGTTTTGGAGAAAAATGTGTTCATTTCATGTATGCGCGAAATGCCTTAAAAATGGCTTTAAAATGGATTTGGAGCATGGAGACGATTATCTCGGGATTGCAAGATAACCAAACAAAACTTTTAGTGGATTTCTACTTATTTTATTAAATATCATCTCCACCAAACAGGACAAGCTTGCATCTGTTATAGTTTTGGAGAAAAATGTGTTCATTTCATGTATGCGCGAAATGCCTTAAAAATGGCTTTAAAATGGATTTGGAGCATGGAGACGATTATCTCGGGATTGCAATATAACCAAACAAAACTTTTAGTGGATTTCTACTTATTTTATTAAATATCATCTCCACACCAAACAGGACAAGCTTGCATCTGTTATAGTTTTGGAGAAAAATGTGTTCATTTCATGTATGCGCGAAATGCCTTAAAAATGGCTTTAAAATGGATTTGGAGCATGGAGACGATTATCTCGGGATTGCAAGATAACCAAACAAAACTTTTAGTGGATTTCTACTTATTTTATTAAATATCATCTCCACCAAACAGGACAAGCTTGCATCTGTTATAGTTTTGGAGAAAAATGTGTTCATTTCATGTATGCGCGAAATGCCTTAAAAATGGCTTTAAAATGGATTTGGAGCATGGAGACGATTATCTCGGGATTGCAAGATAACCAAACAAAACTTTTAGTGGATTTCTACTTATTTTATTAAATATCATCTCCACCAAACAGGACAAGCTTGCATCTGTTATAGTTTTGGAGAAAAATGTGTTCATTTCATGTATGCGCGAAATGCCTTAAAAATGGCTTTAAAATGGATTTGGAGCATGGAGACGATTATCTCGGGATTGCAAGATAACCAAACAAAACTTTTAGTGGATTTCTACTTATTTTATTAAATATCATCTCCACCAAACAGGACAAGCTTGCATCTGTTATAGTTTTGGAGAAAAATGTGTTCATTTCATGTATGCGCGAAATGCCTTAAAAATGGCTTTAAAATGGATTTGGAGCATGGAGACGATTATCTCGGGATTGCAAGATAACCAAACAAAACTTTTAGTGGATTTCTACTTATTTTATTAAATATCATCTCCACCAAACAGGACAAGCTTGCATCTGTTATAGTTTTGGAGAAAAATGTGTTCATTTCATGTATGCGCGAAATGCCTTAAAAATGGCTTTAAAATGGATTTGGAGCATGGAGACGATTATCTCGGGATTGCAAGATAACCAAACAAAACTTTTAGTGGATTTCTACTTATTTTATTAAATATCATCTCCACCAAACAGGACAAGCTTGCATCTGTTATAGTTTTGGAGAAAAATGTGTTCATTTCATGTATGCGCGAAATGCCTTAAAAATGGCTTTAAAATGGATTTGGAGCATGGAGACGATTATCTCGGGATTGCAAGATAACCAAACAAAACTTTTAGTGGATTTCTACTTATTTTATTAAATATCATCTCCACCAAACAGGACAAGCTTGCATCTGTTATAGTTTTGGAGAAAAATGTGTTCATTTCATGTATGCGCGAAATGCCTTAAAAATGGCTTTAAAATGGATTTGGAGCATGGAGACGATTATCTCGGGATTGCAAGATAACCAAACAAAACTTTTAGTGGATTTCTACTTATTTTATTAAATATCATCTCCACCAAACAGGACAAGCTTGCATCTGTTATAGTTTTGGAGAAAAATGTGTTCATTTCATGTATGCGCGAAATGCCTTAAAAATGGCTTTAAAATGGATTTGGAGCATGGAGACGATTATCTCGGGATTGCAAGATAACCAAACAAAACTTTTAGTGGATTTCTACTTATTTTATTAAATATCATCTCCACCAAACAGGACAAGCTTGCATCTGTTATAGTTTTGGAGAAAAATGTGTTCATTTCATGTATGCGCGAAATGCCTTAAAAATGGCTTTAAAATGGATTTGGAGCATGGAGACGATTATCTCGGGATTGCAAGATAACCAAACAAAACTTTTAGTGGATTTCTACTTATTTTATTAAATATCATCTCCACCAAACAGGACAAGCTTGCATCTGTTATAGTTTTGGAGAAAAATGTGTTCATTTCATGTATGCGCGAAATGCCTTAAAAATGGCTTTAAAATGGATTTGGAGCATGGAGACGATTATCTCGGGATTGCAAGATAACCAAACAAAACTTTTAGTGGATTTCTACTTATTTTATTAAATATCATCTCCACCAAACAGGACAAGCTTGCATCTGTTATAGTTTTGGAGAAAAATGTGTTCATTTCATGTATGCGCGAAATGCCTTAAAAATGGCTTTAAAATGGATTTGGAGCATGGAGACGATTATCTCGGGATTGCAAGATAACCAAACAAAACTTTTAGTGGATTTCTACTTATTTTATTAAATATCATCTCCACCAAACAGGACAAGCTTGCATCTGTTATAGTTTTGGAGAAAAATGTGTTCATTTCATGTATGCGCGAAATGCCTTAAAAATGGCTTTAAAATGGATTTGGAGCATGGAGACGATTATCTCGGGATTGCAAGATAACCAAACAAAACTTTTAGTGGATTTCTACTTATTTTATTAAATATCATCTCCACCAAACAGGACAAGCTTGCATCTGTTATAGTTTTGGAGAAAAATGTGTTCATTTCATGTATGCGCGAAATGCCTTAAAAATGGCTTTAAAATGGATTTGGAGCATGGAGACGATTATCTCGGGATTGCAAGATAACCAAACAAAACTTTTAGTGGATTTCTACTTATTTTATTAAATATCATCTCCACCAAACAGGACAAGCTTGCATCTGTTATAGTTTTGGAGAAAAATGTGTTCATTTCATGTATGCGCGAAATGCCTTAAAAATGGCTTTAAAATGGATTTGGAGCATGGAGACGATTATCTCGGGATTGCAAGATAACCAAACAAAACTTTTAGTGGATTTCTACTTATTTTATTAAATATCATCTCCACCAAACAGGACAAGCTTGCATCTGTTATAGTTTTGGAGAAAAATGTGTTCATTTCATGTATGCGCGAAATGCCTTAAAAATGGCTTTAAAATGGATTTGGAGCATGGAGACGATTATCTCGGGATTGCAAGATAACCAAACAAAACTTTTAGTGGATTTCTACTTATTTTATTAAATATCATCTCCACCAAACAGGACAAGCTTGCATCTGTTATAGTTTTGGAGAAAAATGTGTTCATTTCATGTATGCGCGAAATGCCTTAAAAATGGCTTTAAAATGGATTTGGAGCATGGAGACGATTATCTCGGGATTGCAAGATAACCAAACAAAACTTTTAGTGGATTTCTACTTATTTTATTAAATATCATCTCCACCAAACAGGACAAGCTTGCATCTGTTATAGTTTTGGAGAAAAATGTGTTCATTTCATGTATGCGCGAAATGCCTTAAAAATGGCTTTAAAATGGATTTGGAGCATGGAGACGATTATCTCGGGATTGCAAGATAACCAAACAAAACTTTTAGTGGATTTCTACTTATTTTATTAAATATCATCTCCACCAAACAGGACAAGCTTGCATCTGTTATAGTTTTGGAGAAAAATGTGTTCATTTCATGTATGCGCGAAATGCCTTAAAAATGGCTTTAAAATGGATTTGGAGCATGGAGACGATTATCTCGGGATTGCAAGATAACCAAACAAAACTTTTAGTGGATTTCTACTTATTTTATTAAATATCATCTCCACCAAACAGGACAAGCTTGCATCTGTTATAGTTTTGGAGAAAAATGTGTTCATTTCATGTATGCGCGAAATGCCTTAAAAATGGCTTTAAAATGGATTTGGAGCATGGAGACGATTATCTCGGGATTGCAAGATAACCAAACAAAACTTTTAGTGGATTTCTACTTATTTTATTAAATATCATCTCCACCAAACAGGACAAGCTTGCATCTGTTATAGTTTTGGAGAAAAATGTGTTCATTTCATGTATGCGCGAAATGCCTTAAAAATGGCTTTAAAATGGATTTGGAGCATGGAGACGATTATCTCGGGATTGCAAGATAACCAAACAAAACTTTTAGTGGATTTCTACTTATTTTATTAAATATCATCTCCACCAAACAGGACAAGCTTGCATCTGTTATAGTTTTGGAGAAAAATGTGTTCATTTCATGTATGCGCGAAATGCCTTAAAAATGGCTTTAAAATGGATTTGGAGCATGGAGACGATTATCTCGGGATTGCAAGATAACCAAACAAAACTTTTAGTGGATTTCTACTTATTTTATTAAATATCATCTCCACCAAACAGGACAAGCTTGCATCTGTTATAGTTTTGGAGAAAAATGTGTTCATTTCATGTATGCGCGAAATGCCTTAAAAATGGCTTTAAAATGGATTTGGAGCATGGAGACGATTATCTCGGGATTGCAAGATAACCAAACAAAACTTTTAGTGGATTTCTACTTATTTTATTAAATATCATCTCCACCAAACAGGACAAGCTTGCATCTGTTATAGTTTTGGAGAAAAATGTGTTCATTTCATGTATGCGCGAAATGCCTTAAAAATGGCTTTAAAATGGATTTGGAGCATGGAGACGATTATCTCGGGATTGCAAGATAACCAAACAAAACTTTTAGTGGATTTCTACTTATTTTATTAAATATCATCTCCACCAAACAGGACAAGCTTGCATCTGTTATAGTTTTGGAGAAAAATGTGTTCATTTCATGTATGCGCGAAATGCCTTAAAAATGGCTTTAAAATGGATTTGGAGCATGGAGACGATTATCTCGGGATTGCAAGATAACCAAACAAAACTTTTAGTGGATTTCTACTTATTTTATTAAATATCATCTCCACCAAACAGGACAAGCTTGCATCTGTTATAGTTTTGGAGAAAAATGTGTTCATTTCATGTATGCGCGAAATGCCTTAAAAATGGCTTTAAAATGGATTTGGAGCATGGAGACGATTATCTCGGGATTGCAAGATAACCAAACAAAACTTTTAGTGGATTTCTACTTATTTTATTAAATATCATCTCCACCAAACAGGACAAGCTTGCATCTGTTATAGTTTTGGAGAAAAATGTGTTCATTTCATGTATGCGCGAAATGCCTTAAAAATGGCTTTAAAATGGATTTGGAGCATGGAGACGATTATCTCGGGATTGCAAGATAACCAAACAAAACTTTTAGTGGATTTCTACTTATTTTATTAAATATCATCTCCACCAAACAGGACAAGCTTGCATCTGTTATAGTTTTGGAGAAAAATGTGTTCATTTCATGTATGCGCGAAATGCCTTAAAAATGGCTTTAAAATGGATTTGGAGCATGGAGACGATTATCTCGGGATTGCAAGATAACCAAACAAAACTTTTAGTGGATTTCTACTTATTTTATTAAATATCATCTCCACCAAACAGGACAAGCTTGCATCTGTTATAGTTTTGGAGAAAAATGTGTTCATTTCATGTATGCGCGAAATGCCTTAAAAATGGCTTTAAAATGGATTTGGAGCATGGAGACGATTATCTCGGGATTGCAAGATAACCAAACAAAACTTTTAGTGGATTTCTACTTATTTTATTAAATATCATCTCCACCAAACAGGACAAGCTTGCATCTGTTATAGTTTTGGAGAAAAATGTGTTCATTTCATGTATGCGCGAAATGCCTTAAAAATGGCTTTAAAATGGATTTGGAGCATGGAGACGATTATCTCGGGATTGCAAGATAACCAAACAAAACTTTTAGTGGATTTCTACTTATTTTATTAAATATCATCTCCACCAAACAGGACAAGCTTGCATCTGTTATAGTTTTGGAGAAAAATGTGTTCATTTCATGTATGCGCGAAATGCCTTAAAAATGGCTTTAAAATGGATTTGGAGCATGGAGACGATTATCTCGGGATTGCAAGATAACCAAACAAAACTTTTAGTGGATTTCTACTTATTTTATTAAATATCATCTCCACCAAACAGGACAAGCTTGCATCTGTTATAGTTTTGGAGAAAAATGTGTTCATTTCATGTATGCGCGAAATGCCTTAAAAATGGCTTTAAAATGGATTTGGAGCATGGAGACGATTATCTCGGGATTGCAAGATAACCAAACAAAACTTTTAGTGGATTTCTACTTATTTTATTAAATATCATCTCCACCAAACAGGACAAGCTTGCATCTGTTATAGTTTTGGAGAAAAATGTGTTCATTTCATGTATGCGCGAAATGCCTTAAAAATGGCTTTAAAATGGATTTGGAGCATGGAGACGATTATCTCGGGATTGCAAGATAACCAAACAAAACTTTTAGTGGATTTCTACTTATTTTATTAAATATCATCTCCACCAAACAGGACAAGCTTGCATCTGTTATAGTTTTGGAGAAAAATGTGTTCATTTCATGTATGCGCGAAATGCCTTAAAAATGGCTTTAAAATGGATTTGGAGCATGGAGACGATTATCTCGGGATTGCAAGATAACCAAACAAAACTTTTAGTGGATTTCTACTTATTTTATTAAATATCATCTCCACCAAACAGGACAAGCTTGCATCTGTTATAGTTTTGGAGAAAAATGTGTTCATTTCATGTATGCGCGAAATGCCTTAAAAATGGCTTTAAAATGGATTTGGAGCATGGAGACGATTATCTCGGGATTGCAAGATAACCAAACAAAACTTTTAGTGGATTTCTACTTATTTTATTAAATATCATCTCCACCAAACAGGACAAGCTTGCATCTGTTATAGTTTTGGAGAAAAATGTGTTCATTTCATGTATGCGCGAAATGCCTTAAAAATGGCTTTAAAATGGATTTGGAGCATGGAGACGATTATCTCGGGATTGCAAGATAACCAAACAAAACTTTTAGTGGATTTCTACTTATTTTATTAAATATCATCTCCACCAAACAGGACAAGCTTGCATCTGTTATAGTTTTGGAGAAAAATGTGTTCATTTCATGTATGCGCGAAATGCCTTAAAAATGGCTTTAAAATGGATTTGGAGCATGGAGACGATTATCTCGGGATTGCAAGATAACCAAACAAAACTTTTAGTGGATTTCTACTTATTTTATTAAATATCATCTCCACCAAACAGGACAAGCTTGCATCTGTTATAGTTTTGGAGAAAAATGTGTTCATTTCATGTATGCGCGAAATGCCTTAAAAATGGCTTTAAAATGGATTTGGAGCATGGAGACGATTATCTCGGGATTGCAAGATAACCAAACAAAACTTTTAGTGGATTTCTACTTATTTTATTAAATATCATCTCCACCAAACAGGACAAGCTTGCATCTGTTATAGTTTTGGAGAAAAATGTGTTCATTTCATGTATGCGCGAAATGCCTTAAAAATGGCTTTAAAATGGATTTGGAGCATGGAGACGATTATCTCGGGATTGCAAGATAACCAAACAAAACTTTTAGTGGATTTCTACTTATTTTATTAAATATCATCTCCACCAAACAGGACAAGCTTGCATCTGTTATAGTTTTGGAGAAAAATGTGTTCATTTCATGTATGCGCGAAATGCCTTAAAAATGGCTTTAAAATGGATTTGGAGCATGGAGACGATTATCTCGGGATTGCAAGATAACCAAACAAAACTTTTAGTGGATTTCTACTTATTTTATTAAATATCATCTCCACCAAACAGGACAAGCTTGCATCTGTTATAGTTTTGGAGAAAAATGTGTTCATTTCATGTATGCGCGAAATGCCTTAAAAATGGCTTTAAAATGGATTTGGAGCATGGAGACGATTATCTCGGGATTGCAAGATAACCAAACAAAACTTTTAGTGGATTTCTACTTATTTTATTAAATATCATCTCCACCAAACAGGACAAGCTTGCATCTGTTATAGTTTTGGAGAAAAATGTGTTCATTTCATGTATGCGCGAAATGCCTTAAAAATGGCTTTAAAATGGATTTGGAGCATGGAGACGATTATCTCGGGATTGCAAGATAACCAAACAAAACTTTTAGTGGATTTCTACTTATTTTATTAAATATCATCTCCACCAAACAGGACAAGCTTGCATCTGTTATAGTTTTGGAGAAAAATGTGTTCATTTCATGTATGCGCGAAATGCCTTAAAAATGGCTTTAAAATGGATTTGGAGCATGGAGACGATTATCTCGGGATTGCAAGATAACCAAACAAAACTTTTAGTGGATTTCTACTTATTTTATTAAATATCATCTCCACCAAACAGGACAAGCTTGCATCTGTTATAGTTTTGGAGAAAAATGTGTTCATTTCATGTATGCGCGAAATGCCTTAAAAATGGCTTTAAAATGGATTTGGAGCATGGAGACGATTATCTCGGGATTGCAAGATAACCAAACAAAACTTTTAGTGGATTTCTACTTATTTTATTAAATATCATCTCCACCAAACAGGACAAGCTTGCATCTGTTATAGTTTTGGAGAAAAATGTGTTCATTTCATGTATGCGCGAAATGCCTTAAAAATGGCTTTAAAATGGATTTGGAGCATGGAGACGATTATCTCGGGATTGCAAGATAACCAAACAAAACTTTTAGTGGATTTCTACTTATTTTATTAAATATCATCTCCACCAAACAGGACAAGCTTGCATCTGTTATAGTTTTGGAGAAAAATGTGTTCATTTCATGTATGCGCGAAATGCCTTAAAAATGGCTTTAAAATGGATTTGGAGCATGGAGACGATTATCTCGGGATTGCAAGATAACCAAACAAAACTTTTAGTGGATTTCTACTTATTTTATTAAATATCATCTCCACCAAACAGGACAAGCTTGCATCTGTTATAGTTTTGGAGAAAAATGTGTTCATTTCATGTATGCGCGAAATGCCTTAAAAATGGCTTTAAAATGGATTTGGAGCATGGAGACGATTATCTCGGGATTGCAAGATAACCAAACAAAACTTTTAGTGGATTTCTACTTATTTTATTAAATATCATCTCCACCAAACAGGACAAGCTTGCATCTGTTATAGTTTTGGAGAAAAATGTGTTCATTTCATGTATGCGCGAAATGCCTTAAAAATGGCTTTAAAATGGATTTGGAGCATGGAGACGATTATCTCGGGATTGCAAGATAACCAAACAAAACTTTTAGTGGATTTCTACTTATTTTATTAAATATCATCTCCACCAAACAGGACAAGCTTGCATCTGTTATAGTTTTGGAGAAAAATGTGTTCATTTCATGTATGCGCGAAATGCCTTAAAAATGGCTTTAAAATGGATTTGGAGCATGGAGACGATTATCTCGGGATTGCAAGATAACCAAACAAAACTTTTAGTGGATTTCTACTTATTTTATTAAATATCATCTCCACCAAACAGGACAAGCTTGCATCTGTTATAGTTTTGGAGAAAAATGTGTTCATTTCATGTATGCGCGAAATGCCTTAAAAATGGCTTTAAAATGGATTTGGAGCATGGAGACGATTATCTCGGGATTGCAAGATAACCAAACAAAACTTTTAGTGGATTTCTACTTATTTTATTAAATATCATCTCCACCAAACAGGACAAGCTTGCATCTGTTATAGTTTTGGAGAAAAATGTGTTCATTTCATGTATGCGCGAAATGCCTTAAAAATGGCTTTAAAATGGATTTGGAGCATGGAGACGATTATCTCGGGATTGCAAGATAACCAAACAAAACTTTTAGTGGATTTCTACTTATTTTATTAAATATCATCTCCACCAAACAGGACAAGCTTGCATCTGTTATAGTTTTGGAGAAAAATGTGTTCATTTCATGTATGCGCGAAATGCCTTAAAAATGGCTTTAAAATGGATTTGGAGCATGGAGACGATTATCTCGGGATTGCAAGATAACCAAACAAAACTTTTAGTGGATTTCTACTTATTTTATTAAATATCATCTCCACCAAACAGGACAAGCTTGCATCTGTTATAGTTTTGGAGAAAAATGTGTTCATTTCATGTATGCGCGAAATGCCTTAAAAATGGCTTTAAAATGGATTTGGAGCATGGAGACGATTATCTCGGGATTGCAAGATAACCAAACAAAACTTTTAGTGGATTTCTACTTATTTTATTAAATATCATCTCCACCAAACAGGACAAGCTTGCATCTGTTATAGTTTTGGAGAAAAATGTGTTCATTTCATGTATGCGCGAAATGCCTTAAAAATGGCTTTAAAATGGATTTGGAGCATGGAGACGATTATCTCGGGATTGCAAGATAACCAAACAAAACTTTTAGTGGATTTCTACTTATTTTATTAAATATCATCTCCACCAAACAGGACAAGCTTGCATCTGTTATAGTTTTGGAGAAAAATGTGTTCATTTCATGTATGCGCGAAATGCCTTAAAAATGGCTTTAAAATGGATTTGGAGCATGGAGACGATTATCTCGGGATTGCAAGATAACCAAACAAAACTTTTAGTGGATTTCTACTTATTTTATTAAATATCATCTCCACCAAACAGGACAAGCTTGCATCTGTTATAGTTTTGGAGAAAAATGTGTTCATTTCATGTATGCGCGAAATGCCTTAAAAATGGCTTTAAAATGGATTTGGAGCATGGAGACGATTATCTCGGGATTGCAAGATAACCAAACAAAACTTTTAGTGGATTTCTACTTATTTTATTAAATATCATCTCCACCAAACAGGACAAGCTTGCATCTGTTATAGTTTTGGAGAAAAATGTGTTCATTTCATGTATGCGCGAAATGCCTTAAAAATGGCTTTAAAATGGATTTGGAGCATGGAGACGATTATCTCGGGATTGCAAGATAACCAAACAAAACTTTTAGTGGATTTCTACTTATTTTATTAAATATCATCTCCACCAAACAGGACAAGCTTGCATCTGTTATAGTTTTGGAGAAAAATGTGTTCATTTCATGTATGCGCGAAATGCCTTAAAAATGGCTTTAAAATGGATTTGGAGCATGGAGACGATTATCTCGGGATTGCAAGATAACCAAACAAAACTTTTAGTGGATTTCTACTTATTTTATTAAATATCATCTCCACCAAACAGGACAAGCTTGCATCTGTTATAGTTTTGGAGAAAAATGTGTTCATTTCATGTATGCGCGAAATGCCTTAAAAATGGCTTTAAAATGGATTTGGAGCATGGAGACGATTATCTCGGGATTGCAAGATAACCAAACAAAACTTTTAGTGGATTTCTACTTATTTTATTAAATATCATCTCCACCAAACAGGACAAGCTTGCATCTGTTATAGTTTTGGAGAAAAATGTGTTCATTTCATGTATGCGCGAAATGCCTTAAAAATGGCTTTAAAATGGATTTGGAGCATGGAGACGATTATCTCGGGATTGCAAGATAACCAAACAAAACTTTTAGTGGATTTCTACTTATTTTATTAAATATCATCTCCACCAAACAGGACAAGCTTGCATCTGTTATAGTTTTGGAGAAAAATGTGTTCATTTCATGTATGCGCGAAATGCCTTAAAAATGGCTTTAAAATGGATTTGGAGCATGGAGACGATTATCTCGGGATTGCAAGATAACCAAACAAAACTTTTAGTGGATTTCTACTTATTTTATTAAATATCATCTCCACCAAACAGGACAAGCTTGCATCTGTTATAGTTTTGGAGAAAAATGTGTTCATTTCATGTATGCGCGAAATGCCTTAAAAATGGCTTTAAAATGGATTTGGAGCATGGAGACGATTATCTCGGGATTGCAAGATAACCAAACAAAACTTTTAGTGGATTTCTACTTATTTTATTAAATATCATCTCCACCAAACAGGACAAGCTTGCATCTGTTATAGTTTTGGAGAAAAATGTGTTCATTTCATGTATGCGCGAAATGCCTTAAAAATGGCTTTAAAATGGATTTGGAGCATGGAGACGATTATCTCGGGATTGCAAGATAACCAAACAAAACTTTTAGTGGATTTCTACTTATTTTATTAAATATCATCTCCACCAAACAGGACAAGCTTGCATCTGTTATAGTTTTGGAGAAAAATGTGTTCATTTCATGTATGCGCGAAATGCCTTAAAAATGGCTTTAAAATGGATTTGGAGCATGGAGACGATTATCTCGGGATTGCAAGATAACCAAACAAAACTTTTAGTGGATTTCTACTTATTTTATTAAATATCATCTCCACCAAACAGGACAAGCTTGCATCTGTTATAGTTTTGGAGAAAAATGTGTTCATTTCATGTATGCGCGAAATGCCTTAAAAATGGCTTTAAAATGGATTTGGAGCATGGAGACGATTATCTCGGGATTGCAAGATAACCAAACAAAACTTTTAGTGGATTTCTACTTATTTTATTAAATATCATCTCCACCAAACAGGACAAGCTTGCATCTGTTATAGTTTTGGAGAAAAATGTGTTCATTTCATGTATGCGCGAAATGCCTTAAAAATGGCTTTAAAATGGATTTGGAGCATGGAGACGATTATCTCGGGATTGCAAGATAACCAAACAAAACTTTTAGTGGATTTCTACTTATTTTATTAAATATCATCTCCACCAAACAGGACAAGCTTGCATCTGTTATAGTTTTGGAGAAAAATGTGTTCATTTCATGTATGCGCGAAATGCCTTAAAAATGGCTTTAAAATGGATTTGGAGCATGGAGACGATTATCTCGGGATTGCAAGATAACCAAACAAAACTTTTAGTGGATTTCTACTTATTTTATTAAATATCATCTCCACCAAACAGGACAAGCTTGCATCTGTTATAGTTTTGGAGAAAAATGTGTTCATTTCATGTATGCGCGAAATGCCTTAAAAATGGCTTTAAAATGGATTTGGAGCATGGAGACGATTATCTCGGGATTGCAAGATAACCAAACAAAACTTTTAGTGGATTTCTACTTATTTTATTAAATATCATCTCCACCAAACAGGACAAGCTTGCATCTGTTATAGTTTTGGAGAAAAATGTGTTCATTTCATGTATGCGCGAAATGCCTTAAAAATGGCTTTAAAATGGATTTGGAGCATGGAGACGATTATCTCGGGATTGCAAGATAACCAAACAAAACTTTTAGTGGATTTCTACTTATTTTATTAAATATCATCTCCACCAAACAGGACAAGCTTGCATCTGTTATAGTTTTGGAGAAAAATGTGTTCATTTCATGTATGCGCGAAATGCCTTAAAAATGGCTTTAAAATGGATTTGGAGCATGGAGACGATTATCTCGGGATTGCAAGATAACCAAACAAAACTTTTAGTGGATTTCTACTTATTTTATTAAATATCATCTCCACCAAACAGGACAAGCTTGCATCTGTTATAGTTTTGGAGAAAAATGTGTTCATTTCATGTATGCGCGAAATGCCTTAAAAATGGCTTTAAAATGGATTTGGAGCATGGAGACGATTATCTCGGGATTGCAAGATAACCAAACAAAACTTTTAGTGGATTTCTACTTATTTTATTAAATATCATCTCCACCAAACAGGACAAGCTTGCATCTGTTATAGTTTTGGAGAAAAATGTGTTCATTTCATGTATGCGCGAAATGCCTTAAAAATGGCTTTAAAATGGATTTGGAGCATGGAGACGATTATCTCGGGATTGCAAGATAACCAAACAAAACTTTTAGTGGATTTCTACTTATTTTATTAAATATCATCTCCACCAAACAGGACAAGCTTGCATCTGTTATAGTTTTGGAGAAAAATGTGTTCATTTCATGTATGCGCGAAATGCCTTAAAAATGGCTTTAAAATGGATTTGGAGCATGGAGACGATTATCTCGGGATTGCAAGATAACCAAACAAAACTTTTAGTGGATTTCTACTTATTTTATTAAATATCATCTCCACCAAACAGGACAAGCTTGCATCTGTTATAGTTTTGGAGAAAAATGTGTTCATTTCATGTATGCGCGAAATGCCTTAAAAATGGCTTTAAAATGGATTTGGAGCATGGAGACGATTATCTCGGGATTGCAAGATAACCAAACAAAACTTTTAGTGGATTTCTACTTATTTTATTAAATATCATCTCCACCAAACAGGACAAGCTTGCATCTGTTATAGTTTTGGAGAAAAATGTGTTCATTTCATGTATGCGCGAAATGCCTTAAAAATGGCTTTAAAATGGATTTGGAGCATGGAGACGATTATCTCGGGATTGCAAGATAACCAAACAAAACTTTTAGTGGATTTCTACTTATTTTATTAAATATCATCTCCACCAAACAGGACAAGCTTGCATCTGTTATAGTTTTGGAGAAAAATGTGTTCATTTCATGTATGCGCGAAATGCCTTAAAAATGGCTTTAAAATGGATTTGGAGCATGGAGACGATTATCTCGGGATTGCAAGATAACCAAACAAAACTTTTAGTGGATTTCTACTTATTTTATTAAATATCATCTCCACCAAACAGGACAAGCTTGCATCTGTTATAGTTTTGGAGAAAAATGTGTTCATTTCATGTATGCGCGAAATGCCTTAAAAATGGCTTTAAAATGGATTTGGAGCATGGAGACGATTATCTCGGGATTGCAAGATAACCAAACAAAACTTTTAGTGGATTTCTACTTATTTTATTAAATATCATCTCCACCAAACAGGACAAGCTTGCATCTGTTATAGTTTTGGAGAAAAATGTGTTCATTTCATGTATGCGCGAAATGCCTTAAAAATGGCTTTAAAATGGATTTGGAGCATGGAGACGATTATCTCGGGATTGCAAGATAACCAAACAAAAACTTTTAGTGGATTTCTACTTATTTTATTAAATATCATCTCCACCAAACAGGACAAGCTTGCATCTGTTATAGTTTTGGAGAAAAATGTGTTCATTTCATGTATGCGCGAAATGCCTTAAAAATGGCTTTAAAATGGATTTGGAGCATGGAGACGATTATCTCGGGATTGCAAGATAACCAAACAAAACTTTTAGTGGATTTCTACTTATTTTATTAAATATCATCTCCACCAAACAGGACAAGCTTGCATCTGTTATAGTTTTGGAGAAAAATGTGTTCATTTCATGTATGCGCGAAATGCCTTAAAAATGGCTTTAAAATGGATTTGGAGCATGGAGACGATTATCTCGGGATTGCAAGATAACCAAACAAAACTTTTAGTGGATTTCTACTTATTTTATTAAATATCATCTCCACCAAACAGGACAAGCTTGCATCTGTTATAGTTTTGGAGAAAAATGTGTTCATTTCATGTATGCGCGAAATGCCTTAAAAATGGCTTTAAAATGGATTTGGAGCATGGAGACGATTATCTCGGGATTGCAAGATAACCAAACAAAACTTTTAGTGGATTTCTACTTATTTTATTAAATATCATCTCCACCAAACAGGACAAGCTTGCATCTGTTATAGTTTTGGAGAAAAATGTGTTCATTTCATGTATGCGCGAAATGCCTTAAAAATGGCTTTAAAATGGATTTGGAGCATGGAGACGATTATCTCGGGATTGCAAGATAACCAAACAAAACTTTTAGTGGATTTCTACTTATTTTATTAAATATCATCTCCACCAAACAGGACAAGCTTGCATCTGTTATAGTTTTGGAGAAAAATGTGTTCATTTCATGTATGCGCGAAATGCCTTAAAAATGGCTTTAAAATGGATTTGGAGCATGGAGACGATTATCTCGGGATTGCAAGATAACCAAACAAAACTTTTAGTGGATTTCTACTTATTTTATTAAATATCATCTCCACCAAACAGGACAAGCTTGCATCTGTTATAGTTTTGGAGAAAAATGTGTTCATTTCATGTATGCGCGAAATGCCTTAAAAATGGCTTTAAAATGGATTTGGAGCATGGAGACGATTATCTCGGGATTGCAAGATAACCAAACAAAACTTTTAGTGGATTTCTACTTATTTTATTAAATATCATCTCCACCAAACAGGACAAGCTTGCATCTGTTATAGTTTTGGAGAAAAATGTGTTCATTTCATGTATGCGCGAAATGCCTTAAAAATGGCTTTAAAATGGATTTGGAGCATGGAGACGATTATCTCGGGATTGCAAGATAACCAAACAAAACTTTTAGTGGATTTCTACTTATTTTATTAAATATCATCTCCACCAAACAGGACAAGCTTGCATCTGTTATAGTTTTGGAGAAAAATGTGTTCATTTCATGTATGCGCGAAATGCCTTAAAAATGGCTTTAAAATGGATTTGGAGCATGGAGACGATTATCTCGGGATTGCAAGATAACCAAACAAAACTTTTAGTGGATTTCTACTTATTTTATTAAATATCATCTCCACCAAACAGGACAAGCTTGCATCTGTTATAGTTTTGGAGAAAAATGTGTTCATTTCATGTATGCGCGAAATGCCTTAAAAATGGCTTTAAAATGGATTTGGAGCATGGAGACGATTATCTCGGGATTGCAAGATAACCAAACAAAACTTTTAGTGGATTTCTACTTATTTTATTAAATATCATCTCCACCAAACAGGACAAGCTTGCATCTGTTATAGTTTTGGAGAAAAATGTGTTCATTTCATGTATGCGCGAAATGCCTTAAAAATGGCTTTAAAATGGATTTGGAGCATGGAGACGATTATCTCGGGATTGCAAGATAACCAAACAAAACTTTTAGTGGATTTCTACTTATTTTATTAAATATCATCTCCACCAAACAGGACAAGCTTGCATCTGTTATAGTTTTGGAGAAAAATGTGTTCATTTCATGTATGCGCGAAATGCCTTAAAAATGGCTTTAAAATGGATTTGGAGCATGGAGACGATTATCTCGGGATTGCAAGATAACCAAACAAAACTTTTAGTGGATTTCTACTTATTTTATTAAATATCATCTCCACCAAACAGGACAAGCTTGCATCTGTTATAGTTTTGGAGAAAAATGTGTTCATTTCATGTATGCGCGAAATGCCTTAAAAATGGCTTTAAAATGGATTTGGAGCATGGAGACGATTATCTCGGGATTGCAAGATAACCAAACAAAACTTTTAGTGGATTTCTACTTATTTTATTAAATATCATCTCCACCAAACAGGACAAGCTTGCATCTGTTATAGTTTTGGAGAAAAATGTGTTCATTTCATGTATGCGCGAAATGCCTTAAAAATGGCTTTAAAATGGATTTGGAGCATGGAGACGATTATCTCGGGATTGCAAGATAACCAAACAAAACTTTTAGTGGATTTCTACTTATTTTATTAAATATCATCTCCACCAAACAGGACAAGCTTGCATCTGTTATAGTTTTGGAGAAAAATGTGTTCATTTCATGTATGCGCGAAATGCCTTAAAAATGGCTTTAAAATGGATTTGGAGCATGGAGACGATTATCTCGGGATTGCAAGATAACCAAACAAAACTTTTAGTGGATTTCTACTTATTTTATTAAATATCATCTCCACCAAACAGGACAAGCTTGCATCTGTTATAGTTTTGGAGAAAAATGTGTTCATTTCATGTATGCGCGAAATGCCTTAAAAATGGCTTTAAAATGGATTTGGAGCATGGAGACGATTATCTCGGGATTGCAAGATAACCAAACAAAACTTTTAGTGGATTTCTACTTATTTTATTAAATATCATCTCCACCAAACAGGACAAGCTTGCATCTGTTATAGTTTTGGAGAAAAATGTGTTCATTTCATGTATGCGCGAAATGCCTTAAAAATGGCTTTAAAATGGATTTGGAGCATGGAGACGATTATCTCGGGATTGCAAGATAACCAAACAAAACTTTTAGTGGATTTCTACTTATTTTATTAAATATCATCTCCACCAAACAGGACAAGCTTGCATCTGTTATAGTTTTGGAGAAAAATGTGTTCATTTCATGTATGCGCGAAATGCCTTAAAAATGGCTTTAAAATGGATTTGGAGCATGGAGACGATTATCTCGGGATTGCAAGATAACCAAACAAAACTTTTAGTGGATTTCTACTTATTTTATTAAATATCATCTCCACCAAACAGGACAAGCTTGCATCTGTTATAGTTTTGGAGAAAAATGTGTTCATTTCATGTATGCGCGAAATGCCTTAAAAATGGCTTTAAAATGGATTTGGAGCATGGAGACGATTATCTCGGGATTGCAAGATAACCAAACAAAACTTTTAGTGGATTTCTACTTATTTTATTAAATATCATCTCCACCAAACAGGACAAGCTTGCATCTGTTATAGTTTTGGAGAAAAATGTGTTCATTTCATGTATGCGCGAAATGCCTTAAAAATGGCTTTAAAATGGATTTGGAGCATGGAGACGATTATCTCGGGATTGCAAGATAACCAAACAAAACTTTTAGTGGATTTCTACTTATTTTATTAAATATCATCTCCACCAAACAGGACAAGCTTGCATCTGTTATAGTTTTGGAGAAAAATGTGTTCATTTCATGTATGCGCGAAATGCCTTAAAAATGGCTTTAAAATGGATTTGGAGCATGGAGACGATTATCTCGGGATTGCAAGATAACCAAACAAAACTTTTAGTGGATTTCTACTTATTTTATTAAATATCATCTCCACCAAACAGGACAAGCTTGCATCTGTTATAGTTTTGGAGAAAAATGTGTTCATTTCATGTATGCGCGAAATGCCTTAAAAATGGCTTTAAAATGGATTTGGAGCATGGAGACGATTATCTCGGGATTGCAAGATAACCAAACAAAACTTTTAGTGGATTTCTACTTATTTTATTAAATATCATCTCCACCAAACAGGACAAGCTTGCATCTGTTATAGTTTTGGAGAAAAATGTGTTCATTTCATGTATGCGCGAAATGCCTTAAAAATGGCTTTAAAATGGATTTGGAGCATGGAGACGATTATCTCGGGATTGCAAGATAACCAAACAAAACTTTTAGTGGATTTCTACTTATTTTATTAAATATCATCTCCACCAAACAGGACAAGCTTGCATCTGTTATAGTTTTGGAGAAAAATGTGTTCATTTCATGTATGCGCGAAATGCCTTAAAAATGGCTTTAAAATGGATTTGGAGCATGGAGACGATTATCTCGGGATTGCAAGATAACCAAACAAAACTTTTAGTGGATTTCTACTTATTTTATTAAATATCATCTCCACCAAACAGGACAAGCTTGCATCTGTTATAGTTTTGGAGAAAAATGTGTTCATTTCATGTATGCGCGAAATGCCTTAAAAATGGCTTTAAAATGGATTTGGAGCATGGAGACGATTATCTCGGGATTGCAAGATAACCAAACAAAACTTTTAGTGGATTTCTACTTATTTTATTAAATATCATCTCCACCAAACAGGACAAGCTTGCATCTGTTATAGTTTTGGAGAAAAATGTGTTCATTTCATGTATGCGCGAAATGCCTTAAAAATGGCTTTAAAATGGATTTGGAGCATGGAGACGATTATCTCGGGATTGCAAGATAACCAAACAAAACTTTTAGTGGATTTCTACTTATTTTATTAAATATCATCTCCACCAAACAGGACAAGCTTGCATCTGTTATAGTTTTGGAGAAAAATGTGTTCATTTCATGTATGCGCGAAATGCCTTAAAAATGGCTTTAAAATGGATTTGGAGCATGGAGACGATTATCTCGGGATTGCAAGATAACCAAACAAAACTTTTAGTGGATTTCTACTTATTTTATTAAATATCATCTCCACCAAACAGGACAAGCTTGCATCTGTTATAGTTTTGGAGAAAAATGTGTTCATTTCATGTATGCGCGAAATGCCTTAAAAATGGCTTTAAAATGGATTTGGAGCATGGAGACGATTATCTCGGGATTGCAAGATAACCAAACAAAACTTTTAGTGGATTTCTACTTATTTTATTAAATATCATCTCCACCAAACAGGACAAGCTTGCATCTGTTATAGTTTTGGAGAAAAATGTGTTCATTTCATGTATGCGCGAAATGCCTTAAAAATGGCTTTAAAATGGATTTGGAGCATGGAGACGATTATCTCGGGATTGCAAGATAACCAAACAAAACTTTTAGTGGATTTCTACTTATTTTATTAAATATCATCTCCACCAAACAGGACAAGCTTGCATCTGTTATAGTTTTGGAGAAAAATGTGTTCATTTCATGTATGCGCGAAATGCCTTAAAAATGGCTTTAAAATGGATTTGGAGCATGGAGACGATTATCTCGGGATTGCAAGATAACCAAACAAAACTTTTAGTGGATTTCTACTTATTTTATTAAATATCATCTCCACCAAACAGGACAAGCTTGCATCTGTTATAGTTTTGGAGAAAAATGTGTTCATTTCATGTATGCGCGAAATGCCTTAAAAATGGCTTTAAAATGGATTTGGAGCATGGAGACGATTATCTCGGGATTGCAAGATAACCAAACAAAACTTTTAGTGGATTTCTACTTATTTTATTAAATATCATCTCCACCAAACAGGACAAGCTTGCATCTGTTATAGTTTTGGAGAAAAATGTGTTCATTTCATGTATGCGCGAAATGCCTTAAAAATGGCTTTAAAATGGATTTGGAGCATGGAGACGATTATCTCGGGATTGCAAGATAACCAAACAAAACTTTTAGTGGATTTCTACTTATTTTATTAAATATCATCTCCACCAAACAGGACAAGCTTGCATCTGTTATAGTTTTGGAGAAAAATGTGTTCATTTCATGTATGCGCGAAATGCCTTAAAAATGGCTTTAAAATGGATTTGGAGCATGGAGACGATTATCTCGGGATTGCAAGATAACCAAACAAAACTTTTAGTGGATTTCTACTTATTTTATTAAATATCATCTCCACCAAACAGGACAAGCTTGCATCTGTTATAGTTTTGGAGAAAAATGTGTTCATTTCATGTATGCGCGAAATGCCTTAAAAATGGCTTTAAAATGGATTTGGAGCATGGAGACGATTATCTCGGGATTGCAAGATAACCAAACAAAACTTTTAGTGGATTTCTACTTATTTTATTAAATATCATCTCCACCAAACAGGACAAGCTTGCATCTGTTATAGTTTTGGAGAAAAATGTGTTCATTTCATGTATGCGCGAAATGCCTTAAAAATGGCTTTAAAATGGATTTGGAGCATGGAGACGATTATCTCGGGATTGCAAGATAACCAAACAAAACTTTTAGTGGATTTCTACTTATTTTATTAAATATCATCTCCACCAAACAGGACAAGCTTGCATCTGTTATAGTTTTGGAGAAAAATGTGTTCATTTCATGTATGCGCGAAATGCCTTAAAAATGGCTTTAAAATGGATTTGGAGCATGGAGACGATTATCTCGGGATTGCAAGATAACCAAACAAAACTTTTAGTGGATTTCTACTTATTTTATTAAATATCATCTCCACCAAACAGGACAAGCTTGCATCTGTTATAGTTTTGGAGAAAAATGTGTTCATTTCATGTATGCGCGAAATGCCTTAAAAATGGCTTTAAAATGGATTTGGAGCATGGAGACGATTATCTCGGGATTGCAAGATAACCAAACAAAACTTTTAGTGGATTTCTACTTATTTTATTAAATATCATCTCCACCAAACAGGACAAGCTTGCATCTGTTATAGTTTTGGAGAAAAATGTGTTCATTTCATGTATGCGCGAAATGCCTTAAAAATGGCTTTAAAATGGATTTGGAGCATGGAGACGATTATCTCGGGATTGCAAGATAACCAAACAAAACTTTTAGTGGATTTCTACTTATTTTATTAAATATCATCTCCACCAAACAGGACAAGCTTGCATCTGTTATAGTTTTGGAGAAAAATGTGTTCATTTCATGTATGCGCGAAATGCCTTAAAAATGGCTTTAAAATGGATTTGGAGCATGGAGACGATTATCTCGGGATTGCAAGATAACCAAACAAAACTTTTAGTGGATTTCTACTTATTTTATTAAATATCATCTCCACCAAACAGGACAAGCTTGCATCTGTTATAGTTTTGGAGAAAAATGTGTTCATTTCATGTATGCGCGAAATGCCTTAAAAATGGCTTTAAAATGGATTTGGAGCATGGAGACGATTATCTCGGGATTGCAAGATAACCAAACAAAACTTTTAGTGGATTTCTACTTATTTTATTAAATATCATCTCCACCAAACAGGACAAGCTTGCATCTGTTATAGTTTTGGAGAAAAATGTGTTCATTTCATGTATGCGCGAAATGCCTTAAAAATGGCTTTAAAATGGATTTGGAGCATGGAGACGATTATCTCGGGATTGCAAGATAACCAAACAAAACTTTTAGTGGATTTCTACTTATTTTATTAAATATCATCTCCACCAAACAGGACAAGCTTGCATCTGTTATAGTTTTGGAGAAAAATGTGTTCATTTCATGTATGCGCGAAATGCCTTAAAAATGGCTTTAAAATGGATTTGGAGCATGGAGACGATTATCTCGGGATTGCAAGATAACCAAACAAAACTTTTAGTGGATTTCTACTTATTTTATTAAATATCATCTCCACCAAACAGGACAAGCTTGCATCTGTTATAGTTTTGGAGAAAAATGTGTTCATTTCATGTATGCGCGAAATGCCTTAAAAATGGCTTTAAAATGGATTTGGAGCATGGAGACGATTATCTCGGGATTGCAAGATAACCAAACAAAACTTTTAGTGGATTTCTACTTATTTTATTAAATATCATCTCCACCAAACAGGACAAGCTTGCATCTGTTATAGTTTTGGAGAAAAATGTGTTCATTTCATGTATGCGCGAAATGCCTTAAAAATGGCTTTAAAATGGATTTGGAGCATGGAGACGATTATCTCGGGATTGCAAGATAACCAAACAAAACTTTTAGTGGATTTCTACTTATTTTATTAAATATCATCTCCACCAAACAGGACAAGCTTGCATCTGTTATAGTTTTGGAGAAAAATGTGTTCATTTCATGTATGCGCGAAATGCCTTAAAAATGGCTTTAAAATGGATTTGGAGCATGGAGACGATTATCTCGGGATTGCAAGATAACCAAACAAAACTTTTAGTGGATTTCTACTTATTTTATTAAATATCATCTCCACCAAACAGGACAAGCTTGCATCTGTTATAGTTTTGGAGAAAAATGTGTTCATTTCATGTATGCGCGAAATGCCTTAAAAATGGCTTTAAAATGGATTTGGAGCATGGAGACGATTATCTCGGGATTGCAAGATAACCAAACAAAACTTTTAGTGGATTTCTACTTATTTTATTAAATATCATCTCCACCAAACAGGACAAGCTTGCATCTGTTATAGTTTTGGAGAAAAATGTGTTCATTTCATGTATGCGCGAAATGCCTTAAAAATGGCTTTAAAATGGATTTGGAGCATGGAGACGATTATCTCGGGATTGCAAGATAACCAAACAAAACTTTTAGTGGATTTCTACTTATTTTATTAAATATCATCTCCACCAAACAGGACAAGCTTGCATCTGTTATAGTTTTGGAGAAAAATGTGTTCATTTCATGTATGCGCGAAATGCCTTAAAAATGGCTTTAAAATGGATTTGGAGCATGGAGACGATTATCTCGGGATTGCAAGATAACCAAACAAAACTTTTAGTGGATTTCTACTTATTTTATTAAATATCATCTCCACCAAACAGGACAAGCTTGCATCTGTTATAGTTTTGGAGAAAAATGTGTTCATTTCATGTATGCGCGAAATGCCTTAAAAATGGCTTTAAAATGGATTTGGAGCATGGAGACGATTATCTCGGGATTGCAAGATAACCAAACAAAACTTTTAGTGGATTTCTACTTATTTTATTAAATATCATCTCCACCAAACAGGACAAGCTTGCATCTGTTATAGTTTTGGAGAAAAATGTGTTCATTTCATGTATGCGCGAAATGCCTTAAAAATGGCTTTAAAATGGATTTGGAGCATGGAGACGATTATCTCGGGATTGCAAGATAACCAAACAAAACTTTTAGTGGATTTCTACTTATTTTATTAAATATCATCTCCACCAAACAGGACAAGCTTGCATCTGTTATAGTTTTGGAGAAAAATGTGTTCATTTCATGTATGCGCGAAATGCCTTAAAAATGGCTTTAAAATGGATTTGGAGCATGGAGACGATTATCTCGGGATTGCAAGATAACCAAACAAAACTTTTAGTGGATTTCTACTTATTTTATTAAATATCATCTCCACCAAACAGGACAAGCTTGCATCTGTTATAGTTTTGGAGAAAAATGTGTTCATTTCATGTATGCGCGAAATGCCTTAAAAATGGCTTTAAAATGGATTTGGAGCATGGAGACGATTATCTCGGGATTGCAAGATAACCAAACAAAACTTTTAGTGGATTTCTACTTATTTTATTAAATATCATCTCCACCAAACAGGACAAGCTTGCATCTGTTATAGTTTTGGAGAAAAATGTGTTCATTTCATGTATGCGCGAAATGCCTTAAAAATGGCTTTAAAATGGATTTGGAGCATGGAGACGATTATCTCGGGATTGCAAGATAACCAAACAAAACTTTTAGTGGATTTCTACTTATTTTATTAAATATCATCTCCACCAAACAGGACAAGCTTGCATCTGTTATAGTTTTGGAGAAAAATGTGTTCATTTCATGTATGCGCGAAATGCCTTAAAAATGGCTTTAAAATGGATTTGGAGCATGGAGACGATTATCTCGGGATTGCAAGATAACCAAACAAAACTTTTAGTGGATTTCTACTTATTTTATTAAATATCATCTCCACCAAACAGGACAAGCTTGCATCTGTTATAGTTTTGGAGAAAAATGTGTTCATTTCATGTATGCGCGAAATGCCTTAAAAATGGCTTTAAAATGGATTTGGAGCATGGAGACGATTATCTCGGGATTGCAAGATAACCAAACAAAACTTTTAGTGGATTTCTACTTATTTTATTAAATATCATCTCCACCAAACAGGACAAGCTTGCATCTGTTATAGTTTTGGAGAAAAATGTGTTCATTTCATGTATGCGCGAAATGCCTTAAAAATGGCTTTAAAATGGATTTGGAGCATGGAGACGATTATCTCGGGATTGCAAGATAACCAAACAAAACTTTTAGTGGATTTCTACTTATTTTATTAAATATCATCTCCACCAAACAGGACAAGCTTGCATCTGTTATAGTTTTGGAGAAAAATGTGTTCATTTCATGTATGCGCGAAATGCCTTAAAAATGGCTTTAAAATGGATTTGGAGCATGGAGACGATTATCTCGGGATTGCAAGATAACCAAACAAAACTTTTAGTGGATTTCTACTTATTTTATTAAATATCATCTCCACCAAACAGGACAAGCTTGCATCTGTTATAGTTTTGGAGAAAAATGTGTTCATTTCATGTATGCGCGAAATGCCTTAAAAATGGCTTTAAAATGGATTTGGAGCATGGAGACGATTATCTCGGGATTGCAAGATAACCAAACAAAACTTTTAGTGGATTTCTACTTATTTTATTAAATATCATCTCCACCAAACAGGACAAGCTTGCATCTGTTATAGTTTTGGAGAAAAATGTGTTCATTTCATGTATGCGCGAAATGCCTTAAAAATGGCTTTAAAATGGATTTGGAGCATGGAGACGATTATCTCGGGATTGCAAGATAACCAAACAAAACTTTTAGTGGATTTCTACTTATTTTATTAAATATCATCTCCACCAAACAGGACAAGCTTGCATCTGTTATAGTTTTGGAGAAAAATGTGTTCATTTCATGTATGCGCGAAATGCCTTAAAAATGGCTTTAAAATGGATTTGGAGCATGGAGACGATTATCTCGGGATTGCAAGATAACCAAACAAAACTTTTAGTGGATTTCTACTTATTTTATTAAATATCATCTCCACCAAACAGGACAAGCTTGCATCTGTTATAGTTTTGGAGAAAAATGTGTTCATTTCATGTATGCGCGAAATGCCTTAAAAATGGCTTTAAAATGGATTTGGAGCATGGAGACGATTATCTCGGGATTGCAAGATAACCAAACAAAACTTTTAGTGGATTTCTACTTATTTTATTAAATATCATCTCCACCAAACAGGACAAGCTTGCATCTGTTATAGTTTTGGAGAAAAATGTGTTCATTTCATGTATGCGCGAAATGCCTTAAAAATGGCTTTAAAATGGATTTGGAGCATGGAGACGATTATCTCGGGATTGCAAGATAACCAAACAAAACTTTTAGTGGATTTCTACTTATTTTATTAAATATCATCTCCACCAAACAGGACAAGCTTGCATCTGTTATAGTTTTGGAGAAAAATGTGTTCATTTCATGTATGCGCGAAATGCCTTAAAAATGGCTTTAAAATGGATTTGGAGCATGGAGACGATTATCTCGGGATTGCAAGATAACCAAACAAAACTTTTAGTGGATTTCTACTTATTTTATTAAATATCATCTCCACCAAACAGGACAAGCTTGCATCTGTTATAGTTTTGGAGAAAAATGTGTTCATTTCATGTATGCGCGAAATGCCTTAAAAATGGCTTTAAAATGGATTTGGAGCATGGAGACGATTATCTCGGGATTGCAAGATAACCAAACAAAACTTTTAGTGGATTTCTACTTATTTTATTAAATATCATCTCCACCAAACAGGACAAGCTTGCATCTGTTATAGTTTTGGAGAAAAATGTGTTCATTTCATGTATGCGCGAAATGCCTTAAAAATGGCTTTAAAATGGATTTGGAGCATGGAGACGATTATCTCGGGATTGCAAGATAACCAAACAAAACTTTTAGTGGATTTCTACTTATTTTATTAAATATCATCTCCACCAAACAGGACAAGCTTGCATCTGTTATAGTTTTGGAGAAAAATGTGTTCATTTCATGTATGCGCGAAATGCCTTAAAAATGGCTTTAAAATGGATTTGGAGCATGGAGACGATTATCTCGGGATTGCAAGATAACCAAACAAAACTTTTAGTGGATTTCTACTTATTTTATTAAATATCATCTCCACCAAACAGGACAAGCTTGCATCTGTTATAGTTTTGGAGAAAAATGTGTTCATTTCATGTATGCGCGAAATGCCTTAAAAATGGCTTTAAAATGGATTTGGAGCATGGAGACGATTATCTCGGGATTGCAAGATAACCAAACAAAACTTTTAGTGGATTTCTACTTATTTTATTAAATATCATCTCCACCAAACAGGACAAGCTTGCATTTATAGTTTTGGAGAAAAAATGTGTTCATTTCATGTATGCGCGAAATGCCTTAAAAATGGCTTTAAAATGGATTTGGAGCATGGAGACGATTATCTCGGGATTGCAAGATAACCAAACAAAACTTTTAGTGGATTTCTACTTATTTTATTAAATATCATCTCCACCAAACAGGACAAGCTTGCATCTGTTATAGTTTTGAGAAAAATGTGTTCATTTCATGTATGCGCGAAATGCCTTAAAAATGGCTTTAAAATGGATTTGGAGCATGGAGACGATTATCTCGGGATTGCAAGATAACCAAACAAAACTTTTAGTGGATTTCTACTTATTTTATTTAAATATCATCTCCACCAAACAGGACAAGCTTGCATCTGTTATAGTTTTGGAGAAAAATGTGTTCATTTCATGTATGCGCGAAATGCCTTAAAAATGGCTTTAAAATGGATTTGGAGCATGGAGACGATTATCTCGGGATTGCAAGATAACCAAACAAAACTTTTAGTGGATTTCTACTTATTTAATTAAATATCATCTCCACCAAACAGGACAAGCTTGTATCTGTTATAGTTTTGGAGAAAAATGTGTTCATTTCATGTATGCGCGAAATGCCTTAAAAATGGCTTTAAAATGGATTTGGAGCATGGAGACGATTATCTCGGGATTGCAAGATAACCAAACAAAACTTTTAGTGGATTTTACTTATTTATTAAAATATCATCTCCACCAAACAGGACAAGCTTGCATCTGTTATAGTTTTGGAGAAAAATGTGTTCATTTCATGTATGCGCGAAATGCCTTAAAAATGGCTTTAAAATGGATTTGGAGCATGGAGACGATTATCTCGGGATTGCAAGATAACCAAACAAAACTTTTAGTGGATTTCTACTTATTTAATTAAATATCATTTCCACCAAACAGGACAAGCTTGTATCTGTTATAGTTTTGGAGAAAAATGTGTTCATTTCATGTATGCGCGAAATGCCTTAAAAATGGCTTTAAAATGGATTTGGAGCATGGAGACGATTATCTCGGGATTGCAAGATAACCAAACAAAACTTTTAGTGGATTTCTACTTATTTAATTAAATATCATCTCCACCAAACAGGACAAGCTTGCATCTGTTATAGTTTTGGAGAAAAATGTGTTCATTTCATGTATGCGCGAAATGCCTTAAAAATGGCTTTAAAATGGATTTGGAGCATGGAGACGATTATCTCGGGATTGCAAGATAACCAAACAAAACTTTTAGTGGATTTCTACTTATTTTATTAAATATCATCTCCACCAAACAGGACAAGCTTGCATCTGTTATAGTTTTGGAGAAAAATGTGTTCATTTCATGTATGCGCGAAATGCCTTAAAAATGGCTTTAAAATGGATTTGGAGCATGGAGACGATTATCTCGGGATTGCAAGATAACCCAAACAAAACTTTTAGTGGATTTCTACTTATTTTATTAAATATCATCTCCACCAAACAGGACAAGCTTGCATCTGTTATAGTTTGGAGAAAAATGTGTTCATTTCATGTATGCGCGAAATGCCTTAAAAATGGCTTTAAAATGGATTTGGAGCATGGAGACGATTATCTCGGGATTGCAAGATAAACCAAACAAAACTTTTAGTGGATTTCTACTTATTTTATTAAATATCATCTCCACCAAACAGGACAAGCTTGCATCTGTTATAGTTTTGGAGAAAAATGTGTTCATTTCATGTATGCGCGAAATGCCTTAAAAATGGCTTTAAAATGGATTTGGAGCATGGAGACGATTATCTCGGGATTGCAAGATAACCAAACAAAACTTTTAGTGGATTTCTACTTATTTTATTAAATATCATCTCCACCAAACAGGACAAAGCTTGCATCTGTTATAGTTTTGGAGAAAAATGTGTTCATTTCATGTATGCGCGAAATGCCTTAAAAATGGCTTTAAATGGATTTGGAGCATGGAGACGATTATCTCGGGATTGCAAGATAACCAAACAAAACTTTTAGTGGATTTCTACTTATTTTATTAAATATCATCTCCACCAAACAGGACAAGCTTGCATCTGTTATAGTTTTGGAGAAAAATGTGTTCATTTCATGTATGCGCGAAATGCCTTAAAAATGGCTTTAAAATGGATTTGGAGCATGGAGACGATTATCTCGGGATTGCAAGATAACCAAAACAAAACTTTTAGTGGATTTCTACTTATTTTATTAAATATCATCTCCACCAAACAGGACAAACTTGCATCTGTTATAGTTTTGGAGAAAAATGTGTTCATTTCATGTATGCGCGAAATGCCTTAAAAATGGCTTTAAAATGGATTTGGAGCATGGAGACGATTATCTCGGGATTGCAAGATAACCAAACAAAACTTTTAGTGGATTTCTACTTATTTTATTAAATATCATCTCCACCAAACAGGACAAGCTTGCATCTGTTATAGTTTTGGAGAAAAATGTGTTCATTTCATGTATGCGCGAAATGCCTTAAAAATGGCTTTAAAATGGATTTCGGAGCATGGAGACGATTATCTCGGGATTGCAAGATAACCAAACAAAACTTTTAGTGGATTTCTACTTATTTTATTAAATATCATCTCCACCAAAGAGGACAAGCTTGCATCTGTTATAGTTTTGGAGAAAAATGTGTTCATTTCATGTATGCGCGAAATGCCTTAAAAATGGCTTTAAAATGGATTTGGAGCATGGAGACGATTATCTCGGGATTGCAAGATAACCAAACAAAACTTTTAGTGGATTTCTACTTATTTTATTAAATATCATCTCCACCAAACAGGACAAGCTTGCATCTGTTATAGTTTTGGAGAAAAATGTGTTCATTTCATGTATGCGCGAAATGCCTTAAAAATGGCTTTAAAATGGATTTGGAGCATGGAGACGATTATCTCGGGATTGCAAGATAACCAAACAAAACTTTTAGTGGATTTCTACTTATTTTATTAAATATCATCTCCACCAAACAGGACAAGCTTGCATCTGTTATAGTTTTGGAGAAAAATGTGTTCATTTCATGTATGCGCGAAATGCCTTAAAAATGGCTTTAAAATGGATTTGGAGCATGGAGACGATTATCTCGGGATTGCAAGATAACCAAACAAAACTTTTAGTGGATTTCTACTTATTTTATTAAATATCATCTCCACCAAACAGGACAAGCTTGCATCTGTTATAGTTTTGGAGAAAAATGTGTTCATTTCATGTATGCGCGAAATGCCTTAAAAATGGCTTTTAAATGGATTTGGAGCATGGAGACGATTATCTCGGGATTGCAAGATAACCAAACAAAACTTTTAGTGGATTTCTACTTATTTTATTAAATATCATCTCCACCAAACAGGACAAGCTTGCATCTGTTATAGTTTTGGAGAAAAATCGTGTTCATTTCATGTATGCGCGAAATGCCTTAAAAATGGCTTTAAAATGGATTTGGAGCATGGAGACGATTATCTCGGGATTGCAGGATAACCAAACAAAACTTTTAGTGGATTTCTACTTAATTTATTAAATATCATCTCCACCAAACAGGACAAGCTTGCATCTGTTATAGTTTTGGAGAAAAATGTGTTCATTTCATGTATGCGCGAAATGCCTTAAAAATGGCTTTAAAATGGATTTGGAGCATGGAGACGATTATCTCGGGATTGCAAGATAACCAAACAAAACTTTTAGTGGATTTCTACTTATTTTATTAAATATCATCTCCACCAAACAGGACAAGCTTGCATCTGTTATAGTTTTGGGAGAAAAATGTGTTCATTTCATGTATAGCGCGAAATGCCTTAAAAATGGCTTTAAAATGGATTTGGAGCATGGAGACGATTATCTCGGGATTGCAAGATAACAAACAAAACTTTTAGTGGATTTCTACTTATTTTATTAAATATCATCTCCACCAAACAGGACAAGCTTGCATCTGTTATAGTTTTGGAGAAAAATGTGTTCATTTCATGTATGCGCGAAATGCCTTAAAAATGGCTTTAAAATGGATTTGGAGCATGGAGACGATTATCTCGGGATTGCAAGATAACCAAACAAAACTTTTAGTGGATTTCTACTTATTTTATTAAATATCATCTCCACCAAACAGGACAAGCTTGCATCTGTTATAGTTTTGGAGAAAAATGTGTTCATTTCATGTATGCGCGAAATGCCTTAAAAATGGCTTTAAAATGGATTTGGAGCATGGAGACGATTATCTCGGGATTGCAAGATAACCAAACAAAACTTTTAGTGGATTTCTACTTATTTTATTAAATATCATCTCCACCAAACAGGACAAGCTTGCATCTGTTATAGTTTTGGAGAAAAATGTGTTCATTTCATGTATGCGCGAATGCCTTAAAAATGGCTTTAAAATGGATTTGGAGCATGGAGACGATTATCTCGGGATTGCAAGATAACCAAACAAAACTTTTAGTGGATTTCTACTTATTTTATTAAATATCATCTCCACCAAACAGGACAAGCTTGCATCTGTTATAGTTTTGGAGAAAAATGTGTTCATTTCATGTATGCGCGAAATGCCTTAAAAATGGCTTTAAAATGGATTTGGAGCATGGAGACGATTATCTCGGGATTGCAAGATAACCAAACAAAACTTTTAGTGGATTTCTACTTATTTTATTAAATATCATCTCCACCAAACAGGACAAGCTTGCATCTGTTATAGTTTTGGAGAAAAATGTGTTCATTTCATGTATGCGCGAAATGCCTTAAAAATGGCTTTAAAATGGATTTGGAGCATGGAGACGATTATCTCGGGATTGCAAGATAACCAAACAAAACTTTTAGTGGATTTCTACTTATTTTATTAAATATCATCTCCACCAAACAGGACAAGCTTGCATCTGTTATAGTTTTGGAGAAAAATGTGTTCATTTCATGTATGCGCGAAATGCCTTAAAAATGGCTTTAAAATGGATTTGGAGCATGGAGACGATTATCTCGGGATTGCAAGATAACCAAACAAAACTTTTAGTGGATTTCTACTTATTTTATTAAATATCATCTCCACCAAACAGGACAAGCTTGCATCTGTTATAGTTTTGGAGAAAAATGTGTTCATTTCATGTATGCGCGAAATGCCTTAAAAATGGCTTTAAAATGGATTTGGAGCATGGAGACGATTATCTCGGGATTGCAAGATAACCAAACAAAACTTTTAGTGGATTTCTACTTATTTTATTAAATATCATCTCCACCAAACAGGACAAGCTTGCATCTGTTATAGTTTTGGAGAAAAATGTGTTCATTTCATGTATGCGCGAAATGCCTTAAAAATGGCTTTAAAATGGATTTGGAGCATGGAGACGATTATCTCGGGATTGCAAGATAACCAAACAAAACTTTTAGTGGATTTCTACTTATTTTATTAAATATCATCTCCACCAAACAGGACAAGCTTGCATCTGTTATAGTTTTGGAGAAAAATGTGTTCATTTCATGTATGCGCGAAATGCCTTAAAAATGGCTTTAAAATGGATTTGGAGCATGGAGACGATTATCTCGGGATTGCAAGATAACCAAACAAAACTTTTAGTGGATTTCTACTTATTTTATTAAATATCATCTCCACCAAACAGGACAAGCTTGCATCTGTTATAGTTTTGGAGAAAAATGTGTTCATTTCATGTATGCGCGAAATGCCTTAAAAATGGCTTTAAAATGGATTTGGAGCATGGAGACGATTATCTCGGGATTGCAAGATAACCAAACAAAACTTTTAGTGGATTTCTACTTATTTTATTAAATATCATCTCCACCAAACAGGACAAGCTTGCATCTGTTATAGTTTTGGAGAAAAATGTGTTCATTTCATGTATGCGCGAAATGCCTTAAAAATGGCTTTAAAATGGATTTGGAGCATGGAGACGATTATCTCGGGATTGCAAGATAACCAAACAAAACTTTTAGTGGATTTCTACTTATTTTATTAAATATCATCTCCACCAAACAGGACAAGCTTGCATCTGTTATAGTTTTGGAGAAAAATGTGTTCATTTCATGTATGCGCGAAATGCCTTAAAAATGGCTTTAAAATGGATTTGGAGCATGGAGACGATTATCTCGGGATTGCAAGATAACCAAACAAAACTTTTAGTGGATTTCTACTTATTTTATTAAATATCATCTCCACCAAACAGGACAAGCTTGCATCTGTTATAGTTTTGGAGAAAAATGTGTTCATTTCATGTATGCGCGAAATGCCTTAAAAATGGCTTTAAAATGGATTTGGAGCATGGAGACGATTATCTCGGGATTGCAAGATAACCAAACAAAACTTTTAGTGGATTTCTACTTATTTTATTAAATATCATCTCCACCAAACAGGACAAGCTTGCATCTGTTATAGTTTTGGAGAAAAATGTGTTCATTTCATGTATGCGCGAAATGCCTTAAAAATGGCTTTAAAATGGATTTGGAGCATGGAGACGATTATCTCGGGATTGCAAGATAACCAAACAAAACTTTTAGTGGATTTCTACTTATTTTATTAAATATCATCTCCACCAAACAGGACAAGCTTGCATCTGTTATAGTTTTGGAGAAAAATGTGTTCATTTCATGTATGCGCGAAATGCCTTAAAAATGGCTTTAAAATGGATTTGGAGCATGGAGACGATTATCTCGGGATTGCAAGATAACCAAACAAAACTTTTAGTGGATTTCTACTTATTTTATTAAATATCATCTCCACCAAACAGGACAAGCTTGCATCTGTTATAGTTTTGGAGAAAAATGTGTTCATTTCATGTATGCGCGAAATGCCTTAAAAATGGCTTTAAAATGGATTTGGAGCATGGAGACGATTATCTCGGGATTGCAAGATAACCAAACAAAACTTTTAGTGGATTTCTACTTATTTTATTAAATATCATCTCCACCAAACAGGACAAGCTTGCATCTGTTATAGTTTTGGAGAAAAATGTGTTCATTTCATGTATGCGCGAAATGCCTTAAAAATGGCTTTAAAATGGATTTGGAGCATGGAGACGATTATCTCGGGATTGCAAGATAACCAAACAAAACTTTTAGTGGATTTCTACTTATTTTATTAAATATCATCTCCACCAAACAGGACAAGCTTGCATCTGTTATAGTTTTGGAGAAAAATGTGTTCATTTCATGTATGCGCGAAATGCCTTAAAAATGGCTTTAAAATGGATTTGGAGCATGGAGACGATTATCTCGGGATTGCAAGATAACCAAACAAAACTTTTAGTGGATTTCTACTTATTTTATTAAATATCATCTCCACCAAACAGGACAAGCTTGCATCTGTTATAGTTTTGGAGAAAAATGTGTTCATTTCATGTATGCGCGAAATGCCTTAAAAATGGCTTTAAAATGGATTTGGAGCATGGAGACGATTATCTCGGGATTGCAAGATAACCAAACAAAACTTTTAGTGGATTTCTACTTATTTTATTAAATATCATCTCCACCAAACAGGACAAGCTTGCATCTGTTATAGTTTTGGAGAAAAATGTGTTCATTTCATGTATGCGCGAAATGCCTTAAAAATGGCTTTAAAATGGATTTGGAGCATGGAGACGATTATCTCGGGATTGCAAGATAACCAAACAAAACTTTTAGTGGATTTCTACTTATTTTATTAAATATCATCTCCACCAAACAGGACAAGCTTGCATCTGTTATAGTTTTGGAGAAAAATGTGTTCATTTCATGTATGCGCGAAATGCCTTAAAAATGGCTTTAAAATGGATTTGGAGCATGGAGACGATTATCTCGGGATTGCAAGATAACCAAACAAAACTTTTAGTGGATTTCTACTTATTTTATTAAATATCATCTCCACCAAACAGGACAAGCTTGCATCTGTTATAGTTTTGGAGAAAAATGTGTTCATTTCATGTATGCGCGAAATGCCTTAAAAATGGCTTTAAAATGGATTTGGAGCATGGAGACGATTATCTCGGGATTGCAAGATAACCAAACAAAACTTTTAGTGGATTTCTACTTATTTTATTAAATATCATCTCCACCAAACAGGACAAGCTTGCATCTGTTATAGTTTTGGAGAAAAATGTGTTCATTTCATGTATGCGCGAAATGCCTTAAAAATGGCTTTAAAATGGATTTGGAGCATGGAGACGATTATCTCGGGATTGCAAGATAACCAAACAAAACTTTTAGTGGATTTCTACTTATTTTATTAAATATCATCTCCACCAAACAGGACAAGCTTGCATCTGTTATAGTTTTGGAGAAAAATGTGTTCATTTCATGTATGCGCGAAATGCCTTAAAAATGGCTTTAAAATGGATTTGGAGCATGGAGACGATTATCTCGGGATTGCAAGATAACCAAACAAAACTTTTAGTGGATTTCTACTTATTTTATTAAATATCATCTCCACCAAACAGGACAAGCTTGCATCTGTTATAGTTTTGGAGAAAAATGTGTTCATTTCATGTATGCGCGAAATGCCTTAAAAATGGCTTTAAAATGGATTTGGAGCATGGAGACGATTATCTCGGGATTGCAAGATAACCAAACAAAACTTTTAGTGGATTTCTACTTATTTTATTAAATATCATCTCCACCAAACAGGACAAGCTTGCATCTGTTATAGTTTTGGAGAAAAATGTGTTCATTTCATGTATGCGCGAAATGCCTTAAAAATGGCTTTAAAATGGATTTGGAGCATGGAGACGATTATCTCGGGATTGCAAGATAACCAAACAAAACTTTTAGTGGATTTCTACTTATTTTATTAAATATCATCTCCACCAAACAGGACAAGCTTGCATCTGTTATAGTTTTGGAGAAAAATGTGTTCATTTCATGTATGCGCGAAATGCCTTAAAAATGGCTTTAAAATGGATTTGGAGCATGGAGACGATTATCTCGGGATTGCAAGATAACCAAACAAAACTTTTAGTGGATTTCTACTTATTTTATTAAATATCATCTCCACCAAACAGGACAAGCTTGCATCTGTTATAGTTTTGGAGAAAAATGTGTTCATTTCATGTATGCGCGAAATGCCTTAAAAATGGCTTTAAAATGGATTTGGAGCATGGAGACGATTATCTCGGGATTGCAAGATAACCAAACAAAACTTTTAGTGGATTTCTACTTATTTTATTAAATATCATCTCCACCAAACAGGACAAGCTTGCATCTGTTATAGTTTTGGAGAAAAATGTGTTCATTTCATGTATGCGCGAAATGCCTTAAAAATGGCTTTAAAATGGATTTGGAGCATGGAGACGATTATCTCGGGATTGCAAGATAACCAAACAAAACTTTTAGTGGATTTCTACTTATTTTATTAAATATCATCTCCACCAAACAGGACAAGCTTGCATCTGTTATAGTTTTGGAGAAAAATGTGTTCATTTCATGTATGCGCGAAATGCCTTAAAAATGGCTTTAAAATGGATTTGGAGCATGGAGACGATTATCTCGGGATTGCAGGATAACCAAACAAAACTTTTAGTGGATTTCTACTTATTTTATTAAATATCATCTCCACCAAACAGGACAAGCTTGCATCTGTTATAGTTTTGGAGAAAAATGTGTTCATTTCATGTATGCGCGAAATGCCTTAAAAATGGCTTTAAAATGGATTTGGAGCATGGAGACGATTATCTCGGGATTGCAAGATAACCAAACAAAACTTTTAGTGGATTTCTACTTATTTTATTAAATATCATCTCCACCAAACAGGACAAGCTTGCATCTGTTATAGTTTTGGAGAAAAATGTGTTCATTTCATGTATGCGCGAAATGCCTTAAAAATGGCTTTAAAATGGATTTGGAGCATGGAGACGATTATCTCGGGATTGCAAGATAACCAAACAAAACTTTTAGTGGATTTCTACTTATTTTATTAAATATCATCTCCACCAAACAGGACAAGCTTGCATCTGTTATAGTTTTGGAGAAAAATGTGTTCATTTCATGTATGCGCGAAATGCCTTAAAAATGGCTTTAAAATGGATTTGGAGCATGGAGACGATTATCTCGGGATTGCAAGATAACCAAACAAAACTTTTAGTGGATTTCTACTTATTTTATTAAATATCATCTCCACCAAACAGGACAAGCTTGCATCTGTTATAGTTTTGGAGAAAAATGTGTTCATTTCATGTATGCGCGAAATGCCTTAAAAATGGCTTTAAAATGGATTTGGAGCATGGAGACGATTATCTCGGGATTGCAAGATAACCAAACAAAACTTTTAGTGGATTTCTACTTATTTTATTAAATATCATCTCCACCAAACAGGACAAGCTTGCATCTGTTATAGTTTTGGAGAAAAATGTGTTCATTTCATGTATGCGCGAAATGCCTTAAAAATGGCTTTAAAATGGATTTGGAGCATGGAGACGATTATCTCGGGATTGCAAGATAACCAAACAAAACTTTTAGTGGATTTCTACTTATTTTATTAAATATCATCTCCACCAAACAGGACAAGCTTGCATCTGTTATAGTTTTGGAGAAAAATGTGTTCATTTCATGTATGCGCGAAATGCCTTAAAAATGGCTTTAAAATGGATTTGGAGCATGGAGACGATTATCTCGGGATTGCAAGATAACCAAACAAAACTTTTAGTGGATTTCTACTTATTTTATTAAATATCATCTCCACCAAACAGGACAAGCTTGCATCTGTTATAGTTTTGGAGAAAAATGTGTTCATTTCATGTATGCGCGAAATGCCTTAAAAATGGCTTTAAAATGGATTTGGAGCATGGAGACGATTATCTCGGGATTGCAAGATAACCAAACAAAACTTTTAGTGGATTTCTACTTATTTTATTAAATATCATCTCCACCAAACAGGACAAGCTTGCATCTGTTATAGTTTTGGAGAAAAATGTGTTCATTTCATGTATGCGCGAAATGCCTTAAAAATGGCTTTAAAATGGATTTGGAGCATGGAGACGATTATCTCGGGATTGCAAGATAACCAAACAAAACTTTTAGTGGATTTCTACTTATTTTATTAAATATCATCTCCACCAAACAGGACAAGCTTGCATCTGTTATAGTTTTGGAGAAAAATGTGTTAATTTCATGTATGCGCGAAATGCCTTAAAAATGGCTTTAAAATGGATTTGGAGCATGGAGACGATTATCTCGGGATTGCAAGATAACCAAACAAAACTTTTAGTGGATTTCTACTTATTTTATTAAATATCATCTCCACCAAACAGGACAAGCTTGCATCTGTTATAGTTTTGGAGAAAAATGTGTTCATTTCATGTATGCGCGAAATGCCTTAAAAATGGCTTTAAAATGGATTTGGAGCATGGAGACGATTATCTCGGGATTGCAAGATAACCAAACAAAACTTTTAGTGGATTTCTACTTATTTTATTAAATATCATCTCCACCAAACAGGACAAGCTTGCATCTGTTATAGTTTTGGAGAAAAATGTGTTCATTTCATGTATGCGCGAAATGCCTTAAAAATGGCTTTAAAATGGATTTGGAGCATGGAGACGATTATCTCGGGATTGCAAGATAACCAAACAAAACTTTTAGTGGATTTCTACTTATTTTATTAAATATCATCTCCACCAAACAGGACAAGCTTGCATCTGTTATAGTTTTGGAGAAAAATGTGTTCATTTCATGTATGCGCGAAATGCCTTAAAAATGGCTTTAAAATGGATTTGGAGCATGGAGACGATTATCTCGGGATTGCAAGATAACCAAACAAAACTTTTAGTGGATTTCTACTTATTTTATTAAATATCATCTCCACCAAACAGGACAAGCTTGCATCTGTTATAGTTTTGGAGAAAAATGTGTTCATTTCATGTATGCGCGAAATGCCATAAAAATGGCTTTAAAATGGATTTGGAGCATGGAGACGATTATCTCGGGATTGCAAGATAACCAAACAAAACTTTTAGTGGATTTCTACTTATTTTATTAAATATCATCTCCACCAAACAGGACAAGCTTGCATCTGTTATAGTTTTGGAGAAAAATGTGTTCATTTCATGTATGCGCGAAATGCCTTAAAATGGCTTTAAAATGGATTTGGAGCATGGAGACGATTATCTCGGGATTGCAAGATAACCAAACAAAACTTTTAGTGGATTTCTACTTATTTTATTAAATATCATCTCCACCAAACAGGACAAGCTTGCATCTGTTATAGTTTTGGAGAAAAATGTGTTCATTTCATGTATGCGCGAAATGCCTTAAAAATGGCTTTAAAATGGATTTGGAGCATGGAGACGATTATCTCGGGATTGCAAGATAACCAAACAAAACTTTTAGTGGATTTCTACTTATTTTATTAAATATCATCTCCACCAAACAGGACAAGCTTGCATCTGTTATAGTTTTGGAGAAAAATGTGTTCATTTCATGTATGCGCGAAATGCCTTAAAAATGGCTTTAAAATGGATTTGGAGCATGGAGACGATTATCTCGGGATTGCAAGATAACCAAACAAAACTTTTAGTGGATTTCTACTTATTTTATTAAATATCATCTCCACCAAACAGGACAAGCTTGCATCTGTTATAGTTTTGGAGAAAAATGTGTTCATTTCATGTATGCGCGAAATGCCTTAAAAATGGCTTTAAAATGGATTTGGAGCATGGAGACGATTATCTCGGGATTGCAAGATAACCAAACAAAACTTTTAGTGGATTTCTACTTATTTTATTAAATATCATCTCCACCAAACAGGACAAGCTTGCATCTGTTATAGTTTTGGAGAAAAATGTGTTCATTTCATGTATGCGCGAAATGCCTTAAAAATGGCTTTAAAATGGATTTGGAGCATGGAGACGATTATCTCGGGATTGCAAGATAACCAAACAAAACTTTTAGTGGATTTCTACTTATTTTATTAAATATCATCTCCACCAAACAGGACAAGCTTGCATCTGTTATAGTTTTGGAGAAAAATGTGTTCATTTCATGTATGCGCGAAATGCCTTAAAAATGGCTTTAAAATGGATTTGGAGCATGGAGACGATTATCTCGGGATTGCAAGATAACCAAACAAAACTTTTAGTGGATTTCTACTTATTTTATTAAATATCATCTCCACTAGTGATGAGCGAGCATGCTTGTCACTACTCGGTACTCGCACGAGTATCACTGTACTCGGGCTGCTCGGCGGGGACCGAGTAATCTCGCGATACTCGTGCTTTACTCGTGGTCTTCATTTCTGCATGTTGGCGCTCTTTTGAGAGCCAGCCCTCATGCAGGGATTGGCTGGCAGACCACTGCAATGCCACAGCCCTGTTAGTTGTGGAATTGCAGTGATTGGCCGGCCTGCACAGCGTCACCGAGCCTTTATATAGGCCGGCGCGCTGTGCTCTGCTCACAGCTATTCTGACAGTGAGTGTAGGGAGAGTGTCGCTGATTCAGGGAAAGCTTTGCGGCCCTTTATAGTTAGTTCCGGAGCAGGGCTGCAAACAGTGTGACCAGAAGTCCTTCTCAGGACTATTCTAGTTGTATACAGGCAGGCAGGGTATAGCCAGGTCGGAGTACAGTAGCAGAGTCCTTCTCAGGACTATTGTTGCTATATACAGGCAGGGTATAGCCAGGTCGGAATACAGGCTAGTGACCAGAAGAGTCCTTGTCAGGACTATTGTAGCAGTATACAGGCAGGCAGGCAGGGTATATATAGCCATTCCTAGTGGTGACCGTATACCAGCCTTCATCATATCTGGGGCTGGTGTACACAGTGTAAAACAGTCCAGATAGTGTCAGACTTCTCAGTAATTGTCGCTCCTAAAAACCAGTTAGGTTCTTATTGCGTCCGTGCTTGCATTTAAAAACAGCACGTGTGTGGCAGTCGGTGGCAGCGTACAGGTGCGCGTTTTGCACAAACTATTATATAACGCACAAGTCTAGTGTATAATACACGTCAGTCAGCAGTGTGTGATAGTGTCAGACTTCTCAGTAATTGTCGCTCCTAAAAACCAGTTAGGTTCTTATTGCGTCCGTGCTTGCATTTAAAAACAGCACGTGTGTGGCAGTCGGTGGCAGGGTACAGGTGCGCGTTTTGCACAAACTATTATATAACGCACAAGTCTAGTGTATAATACACGTCAGTCAGCAGTGTCTGATAGTGTCAGACTTCTCAGTAATTGTCGCTCCTAAAAACCAGTTAGGTTCTTATTGCGTCCGTGCTTGCATTTAAAAACAGCACGTGTGTGGCAGTCGGTGGCAGGGTACAGGTGCGCGTTTTGCACAAACTATTATATAACGCACAAGTCTAGTGTATAATACACGTCAGTCAGCAGTGTCTGATAGTGTCAGACTTCTCAGTAATTGTCGCTCCTAAAAACCAGTTAGGTTCTTATTGCGTCCGTGCTTGCATTTAAAAACAGCACGTGTGTGGCAGTCGGTGGCAGGGTACAGGTGCGCGTTTTGCACAAACTATTATATAACGCACAAGTCTAGTGTATAATACACGTCAGTCAGCAGTGTCTGATAGTGTCAGACTTCTCAGTAATTGTCGCTCCTAAAAACCAGTTATGTTCTTATTGCGTCCGTGCTTGCATTTAAAAACAGCACGTGTGTGGCAGTCGGTGGCAGGGTACAGGTGCGCGTTTTGCACAAACTATTATATAACGCACAAGTCTAGTGTATAATACACGTCAGTCAGCAGTGTCTGATAGTGTCAGACTTCTCAGTAATTGTCGCTCCTAAAAACCAGTTAGGTTCTTATTGCGTCCGTGCTTGCATTTAAAAACAGCACGTGTGTGGCAGTCGGTGGCAGCGTCAGGCTCCACGTTGTCCCTGGATAGAGACGTGCATGAGGGCCTCAAAACATTGTTCCCATTGCAAAGGAGTGGGTCTCCTGTCGTTGTAATGTCCATTCTGCAAAGAATGGGCGAAAAAATTTACCACTGGGGGTATACCTGAAACAAAGGCCTAAGTATTGCAATTTGTAACGGTCATCATCATGGTGGCGCATGAGGAGAAGGAGGAGCAGTCCAGCGATTAGCCAAACTCCAGAAGTGTGTACCCATGGGTGAGTGGAGGTACATGGCAAACTTTAAATTCCGCTCTCATTTGCTGGTGGTGTGGTGAAGTCTGGCCCAATCCAACCCTTGTTCATCTTGATCAGAGTCAGCTTGTCAGCATTTTCAGTTGACAGGCGGGTGCGTTTATCTGTAATGATTCCACCTGCGGCACTAAAAACACGCTCTGACAAAACGCTAGCAGCAGGGCAGGCCAGGCCTTCCAAGGCGTAGAGAGCCAATTCATGCCACGTGTCCAGCTTGGATACCCAATAATTGTAAGGCACAGAGGAATGTCGGAGTACAGTTGTTCGATCTGCAAGGTACTCCTTCAGCATCTGGGCAAACTTAGGATTTCTTGTGGCACTACCCCGCACCTCAGGGGCTGTGGTACGTGAGGGGCTGAGAAAACTGTCACACATCTTAAAGACTGTTCCCCTACCTCTGGCGGATTGGACTTGTGCCTCTCTCGGCTGTACGCCTCGGTTGTCCACTGATTCATGACCTATGCCGCTAGCGTTTTGTGAGGGGAATGCTTTGCCTACTTCCGTGACTATGGCCTTCTGGAACTGCTGCATTTTGCCTGACCTCTCCGCCTCGGGAATAAGAGACATAAAGTTCTCCTTTTAGCGTGGGTCTAACAGTGTTACCAACCAGTAATGATTGTCGGCCAAGATGTTCTTAACGCGAGGGTCACGAGACAGGCAGCTTACCATAAAGTCAGCCATGTGTGCCAGACTCTTAACAGCCATCACTTCAGTATCCTGACCGACACGATGACTGAACATGCTGTCCTCCTCCTCCTCATCATCTACCCTGTCCTCTGGCCAGCCACGCTGAACCGAGGATATGACTGCATGTCATATCCTCAATTTGGCCAGAGAGTTGCTCCATGTCTTCATCCTCCTCCTCGTCATAGTCCTCCACTGCACGTTGTGATGAGACGAGGCTGGGCTGTGTGTTATCATCACCCACACCCACTACTGTTTCTTGCTGAAACTCATCGCGCTCCGCCTGCAATGCATCATGTTTGTTTTCTGAGCAGAGACCATTTTAGAAGGCAGAGAAGCGGTATGGTGACGCTAATAATGTCGTCATCGCCGCTCACCATCTTGTTGTAGTCCTCAAAGTTTTGGCGGATGGTGCATAGGTCGGACATCCATCTCCACTCCTCAGGTGTTATGTGTGGAGTTTGACCCATTTCCCGACGGCTTAGGTGATGCAGGTACTCAACAACTGCCCTCTTCTGCTCACATATCCTGACCAACATGTGCAGAGTTGAATTCCAACGCGTGGGGACATCACACACCAGTCTGTGTGCCGGAAGATGCAAACGGCGTCTTAAGGCGGCAAGGCCGGCTGAAGCAGTAGGTGACTTTCGAAAATGTGCAGACAGGCGGCGAACTTTTACCAGCAGATCAGACAGCTCTGACTATGACTTTAGAAACCGCTGAACCTCGAGGTTGAGCACATGGGCCAAGCATGGAACATGTGTCAGCTGGCCTCGCCTCAAAGCCGCCACCAGGTTCCGGCCATTGTCACACACCACCTTTCCTGGCTTTAGGTTCAGAGTTGTGAGCCAGTGATCTGCCTGCTGTTTCAGAGCTGTCCACACCTCTTCTGCATTGTGGGGTTTGTCACCTATGCAGATTAGCTTCAGCACTGCCTGTTGCCGCTTCGCCGAGGCAGTGCTGCAGTGCTTCTGTGTCGCCCTGGACAAGCCAGGGGCCACAGAGCACAACACTTAAACACCCCACACTCCCTGCAGGCATATCATAGTCAAAACACAAAATCCTTGTTGCCTTCCCCAGGGGCTGTTGTCCACACCAGGGTGTGGAGCCAGGCGGTTGGTCTCCACCCACCGAGGAGGAGGGAAAACACAGGCAGTGAGAGTTAAGCTAAGGAAGTGGAAGGAGGAAAGTAGTAGAGAGGAGAAAAGTGACAGCAAAGAGCCTGAAGTTGGTCCGGGTGTGTGGCCTGGACAGGACAGCAAGGTTGGCAGGATGTGGTGACCGTCTGCAGTGGAGGCCGATTGGAGTCTGCCGTAAGGACCGTGGACGGGTGGTGACCCGGCCGTACCGGACCGGTATACAAAGCGAAGCCAGCACCATTGGCAGAGGACTTTCGGATCCCGGCAAGGCTTGGTGTCGCCGTGAATTTGCCAAATCCGTTATTGAAGGGGACCTCAGGGTTTCCAAACAGCCAAGTCCAGATAGAAGGCAACCGTACAACCGTGAAGGGGAGACACAGCCACCGGCAAGGGCAACCGTCTCCCAGGGCCAGCGCCTGTGGGCAAAAGGGGCTCCTCCGGCCCATATCCAGGTCAGGGAGCGGGTTACCGTTGGGAAACCATCACTACCAACACTTAACTTCGGTGCAGGGAGAGACAGTCATCACTAACCTGCAGGGAGGAACAACCGCAGCCGTCCGAGTGACCCGTCCATCCAGCCACTTGTTTTACCCTGAACTGTGTCATCATCATTGGGCTGAGTGAGTACCTCCGTGCCGTGCGGCACAGCGCTGCTCCTGCGACCATGCACTTCATCAGGCCCCGCAACCCGCCTGTCATCCATCTCTACCCCATCACCAGGCCCCGGGACAACCAACCCCCCTACCCACGTAGGGGAGAAATAACAACAAAGCTGCTCCCTGTCACAGGCTCCCGGGATCCCCGTCCAGAGCAGCGGTGGTGTCCACACAATCACCACAACCGTGGGTGGCGTCACGGACAATATCCCCAAAACCCAAACCACCCCTTTTCACTCACGGGCGAGTAGCGCCGCTCGAGTCCCCGGGATCCGGCCATCGCTCGAGCCAACGAGCAGCAGCAGCCGTAGAGCTGCGTCAGCCGGACCCGAGCAGTGGGAGAGCGCACCGTCCCCTCCTCCGCCAGCGACACTTACAGCTTGGGACTGGTGTGGAGGGTAAAGTGGATCAGGATGCGCAGGAGGAGGAGGAGGCTGAGGAGCATGACATTCCGGAGCTGTAGAGTGTGTGTGAAACCCTGACTGAGGTAGGGCCTGCAAAACTTGGTGTGTGAAGGACGTATTCCGTCCCTCGCTCAGACTGGGTCCCAGCTTGCACAATATTAACCCAGTGTGACGTCAACGAGATGTAGCGGCCTTGCCCACATGCACTTGTCCACGTGTCTGTGGTTAGGTGGACTTTGGCTGAAACAGCGTTGTTCCGGGCACGTGTGATGTTTTGTGACACGTGGTTAGTTATGCAATGCGGGGACGGCACACAGGGAGAAATAGTGGCGGCTGAGGACCGAGTAACGTGGGACAGCTGCCACCATCAGTTCGCGGAATGCTTCTGTCTCAACCAGCCTAAAAGGCAACATTTCCAGCGCAAGCAGTCGCGAAATGTTAGCATTTAGAACTGTGGCATGTGGGGTGTTGGCAGTGTATTTGCGCCTGCGCTCAAAGGTTTGCTGAATGGATAACTGAACGTTGCGCTGGGACAAGGACGTGCTTGATGATGGTGTTCTTTCTGCGTAGGCAACTGCAGGTGCAGGAGTGGAGGAGGCTTGTTCGCAGGCAGCATGGACAGGGGATTGGCTCGCATGCACAACCAGCGAAGACGTAGCAGTGACATCAGCAAGCACTGCTCCTCGACTCTGTTGTACTTCCCACAAAGTCGGGTGCTTGGCTGACATGTGCCTGATCATGCTGGTGGTGGTCAGGCTGCTAGTTTTGGTACCCCTGCTGATGCTGGCATGGCAGGTGTTGCAAATGGCCTTTTTAGAATCATCTGGAGCCAACTTAAAAAACTGCCAGTGTCAGAGTTCCTGGTTTTCCAGTTTTCTTTTGAAAGAGCTTGCCCTTTGTTAACATGGAGTTTTCTGTTATGTTGCCCTACTTCCTGTCCATCTGTTTAAAAGCCGCCCCTAAAGCTTAGTCCAGTGCCTGAGTATACTGCTTCCTGTGTGCTCCTGCCCTGCTGCTTTTGGTTCCTGATTGTTATTCGGATCCTCTTGGAAAACAACCGACACCGACTCTGGACTTCATCTGGTATCATCTAGCTGTACCTGGACTCCGTTTGCCGTCTTTGGTCGGAACTTCTGCCCGGTTCCTTCCGTTTAATACCACTCTGGACTCACATCACGTACAGACATTTTTCGACTTACCTATTGCCCTTTTGTGTCCCGGCTGCTGCGCATTTAGGGCTTCTGGGGTGATTGCCAGACAGTCCCTGTATAGGGGTTTGCTGTTGGTGGTCTCCCTGGGGGAGTCCGGTGCGCGGTACCGGGAATTCCCTTTCGCTCAGTCCCTGGAAGGTATTTCCTGTATTTATGTTCTACTGTGTTTTTGTTCCGTTTATGTACATATTTGCTGGTTGCATATTATAAATGTCTTGCACCAAGAACTCGTCTCTGGTTGTCATTGCCCTAACGCAATCGAAATCCTCAATACATACAATAGTATTACAGCCAGACTCGGGAAGACCTAACATTTGTACAGGCACCTTGTGTCGTGTTGTTCCGGGGAACAGTTGACTGACGTCTGCCTGGGGCCACCACTCTGCTTCTTACTGCCTGTTGTGATGCTACGCCTCCCTCCCCCTGTGCACTGCTGTCCTCGCTCTGCATATCCTCCTGCCAGGTTGGGTCAGTTACTGGATCATCCACCACGTCGTCTTCCTCTTCCGCACCCTGCTCCTCCTCCTGACTTCCTGACAATTGTGTCTCATCATCGGCCACCCCTTGTTGAGACACGTTGCCAACTTCGTGAGAACGTGGCTGCTCAAATATTTGTGCATCTGTACATACAATCTCGTCATGGCCCACTTCAACAGGAGCTGGCGAGAGGCCAGAATTTGTGAATGGAAACGTGAACGAACAGCTATTCCGAGTGTCCAAGTGTGGGATCAGTAATGTCCGTGGACGTGTACTCGGCCTGGTGGTAGGAAGGAGGATCAGGTTCTGAAATGTGCGGTGCAGTATCACGGCTACTGACACTTGACCGTGTGGAAGACAGAGTGTTTGTGGTGGTGCCAATCTGACTGGAAGCATTATCCGCTATCCAACTAACAACCTGTTGACACTGGTCTTGGTTCAAGAGGGGTGTACTGCTGCGGTCCCCAAGAATTTGGGACAGGACGTGCGAGCGACTAGATGTGGCCCTTTGTTGTGGCGAAATTAGAGCTTGCACACAACCTCGGTGTCTGCCTGCACCACCATCACGTCCACTTCCTTGTTCGTTGACAACGCCCTTGCGCATTTTGCAATGCTGTGCTGATGTGTATTCACTAGACTTGTGTGTTATATCCAAGTTTGTGCAAAACTCACACAAATGCAGCGGAAAGCTGCCACCAACAGGCACACACGTGCGGTTTTTAAATGCAAGCACGGAGGCACTAAGAACCTAACAGGTCTCTATCCAGGGACAACGTAGAGCCTCCCAATGTTTGGCTTCCCTGCCTAAGGGCTATACTATAATACACCCACTTCCTTCCAATGGGCACTTCAGGTTTACAGGCCTTCATGCACGTCTCTATCCAGGGACAACGTGGAGCCTCCCAATGTTTGGCTTCCCTGCCTAAGGGCTATACTATAATACACCCACTTCCTTCCAATGGGCACTTCAGGTTTACAGGCCTTCATGCACGTCTCTATCCAGGGACAACGTGGAGCCTCCCAATGTTTGGCTTCCCTGCCTAAGGGCTATACTATAATACACCCACTTCCTTCCAATGGGCACTTCAGGTTTACAGGCCTTCATGCACGTCTCTATCCAGGGACAACGTGGAGCCTCCCAATGTTTGGCTTCCCTGCCTAAGGGCTATACTATAATACACCCACTTCCTTCCAATGGGCACTTCAGGTTTACAGGCCCTCATGCACGTCTGTATGCAGGGGCATTGGTGAACCTCACAATTTAGGACTGCCCTGGCTAAGGAAAATACTACAAAGACTCACTTCCTCAAAATGGGCACATTAGACTCAAGAGGCCTTCATGTACGTCTCTTCTCAGGGACATCGGAGTGCCACACAATGTTTTCACGTAAAATCTTTCATGTATTGATCTCAAAAAGTAACATACACCAGCTCTATCTCACTATTGGGTATGTGCCCTTAACATTTCCGCCATGAAAAATCATTTTGGGGTCATTTTGGAAGGTTTTCTGGTGAGTCCGTAAAAATGGCGTAAAACGCGGACAAAATTGTTCACAGCTGTGACTTTTGAGTGATAAATGCTTCAAGGGGTCTTCCCCATGCTGTTGCCATGTCATTTGAGCACTCTTCTGAGACTTTTGTGACATTTTTAGGGTTTCTCCATGCTGCCGGGAGGTCATTTCACAAAAATACTCGGGTCTCCCATAGGATAACATTGGGCTCGTTGCTCGGGCCGAGTACACGAGTATCTTGGGAGGCTCGGCCCGAGCTTCGAGCACCCGAGCTTTTTAGTACTCGCTCATCACTAATCTCCACCAAACAGGACAAGCTTGCATCTGTTATAGTTTTGGAGAAAAATGTGTTCATTTCATGTATGCGCGAAATGCCTTAAAAATGGCTTTAAAATGGATTTGGAGCATGGAGACGATTATCTCGGGATTGCAAGATAACCAAACAAAACTTTTAGTGGATTTCTACTTATTTTATTAAATATCATCTCCACCAAACAGGACAAGCTTGCATCTGTTATAGTTTTGGAGAAAAATGTGTTCATTTCATGTATGCGCGAAATGCCTTAAAAATGGCTTTAAAATGGATTTGGAGCATGGAGACGATTATCTCGGGATTGCAAGATAACCAAACAAAACTTTTAGTGGATTTCTACTTATTTTATTAAATATCATCTCCACCAAACAGGACAAGCTTGCACCTGTTATAGTTTTGGAGAAAAATGTGTTCATTTCATGTATGCGCGAAATGCCTTAAAAATGGCTTTAAAATGGATTTGGAGCATGGAGACGATTATCTCGGGATTGCAAGATAACCAAACAAAACTTTTAGTGGATTTCTACTTATTTTATTAAATATCATCTCCACCAAACAGGACAAGCTTGCATCTGTTATAGTTTTGGAGAAAAATGTGTTCATTTCATGTATGCGCGAAATGCCTTAAAAATGGCTTTAAAATAGATTTGGAGCATGGAGACGATTATCTCGGGATTGCAAGATAACCAAACAAAACTTTTAGTGGATTTCTACTTATTTTATTAAATATCATCTCCACCAAACAGGACAAGCTTGCATCTGTTATAGTTTTGGAGAAAAATGTGTTCATTTCATGTATGCGCGAAATGCCTTAAAAATGGCTTTAAAATGGATTTGGAGCATGGAGACGATTATCTCGGGATTGCAAGATAACCAAACAAAACTTTTAGTGGATTTCTACTTATTTTATTAAATATCATCTCCACCAAACAGGACAAGCTTGCATCTGTTATAGTTTTGGAGAAAAATGTGTTCATTTCATGTATGCGCGAAATGCCTTAAAAATGGCTTTAAAATGGATTTGGAGCATGGAGACGATTATCTCGGGATTGCAAGATAACCAAACAAAACTTTTAGTGGATTTCTACTTATTTTATTAAATATCATCTCCACCAAACAGGACAAGCTTGCATCTGTTATAGTTTTGGAGAAAAATGTGTTCATTTCATGTATGCGCGAAATGCCTTAAAAATGGCTTTAAAATGGATTTGGAGCATGGAGACGATTATCTCGGGTTTGCAAGATAACCAAACAAAACTTTTAGTGGATTTCTACTTATTTTATTAAATATCATCTCCACCAAACAGGACAAGCTTGCATCTGTTATAGTTTTGGAGAAAAATGTGTGCATTTCATGTATGCGCGAAATGCCTTAAAAATGGCTTTAAAATGGATTTGGAGCATGGAGACGATTATCTCGGGATTGCAAGATAACCAAACAAAACTTTTAGTGGATTTCTACTTATTTTATTAAATATCATCTCCACCAAACAGGACAAGCTTGCATCTGTTATAGTTTTGGAGAAAAATGTGTTCATTTCATGTATGCGCGAAATGCCTTAAAAATGGCTTTAAAATGGATTTGGAGCATGGAGACGATTATCTCGGGATTGCAAGATAACCAAACAAAACTTTTAGTGGATTTCTACTTATTTTATTAAATATCATCTCCACCAAACAGGACAAGCTTGCATCTGTTATAGTTTTGGAGAAAAATGTGTTCATTTCATGTATGCGCGAAATGCCTTAAAAATGGCTTTAAAATGGATTTGGAGCATGGAGACGATTATCTCGGGATTGCAAGATAACCAAACAAAACTTTTAGTGGATTTCTACTTATTTTATTAAATATCATCTCCACCAAACAGGACAAGCTTGCATCTGTTATAGTTTTGGAGAAAAATGTGTTCATTTCATGTATGCGCGAAATGCCTTAAAAATGGCTTTAAAATGGATTTGGAGCATGGAGACGATTATCTCGGGATTGCAAGATAACCAAACAAAACTTTTAGTGGATTTCTACTTATTTTATTAAATATCATCTCCACCAAACAGGACAAGCTTGCATCTGTTATAGTTTTGGAGAAAAATGTGTTCATTTCATGTATGCGCGAAATGCCTTAAAAATGGCTTTAAAATGGATTTGGAGCATGGAGACGATTATCTCGGGATTGCAAGATAACCAAACAAAACTTTTAGTGGATTTCTACTTATTTTATTAAATATCATCTCCACCAAACAGGACAAGCTTGCATCTGTTATAGTTTTGGAGAAAAATGTGTTCATTTCATGTATGCGCGAAATGCCTTAAAAATGGCTTTAAAATGGATTTGGAGCATGGAGACGATTATCTCGGGATTGCAAGATAACCAAACAAAACTTTTAGTGGATTTCTACTTATTTTATTAAATATCATCTCCACCAAACAGGACAAGCTTGCATCTGTTATAGTTTTGGAGAAAAATGTGTTCATTTCATGTATGCGCGAAATGCCTTAAAAATGGCTTTAAAATGGATTTGGAGCATGGAGACGATTATCTCGGGATTGCAAGATAACCAAACAAAACTTTTAGTGGATTTCTACTTATTTTATTAAATATCATCTCCACCAAACAGGACAAGCTTGCATCTGTTATAGTTTTGGAGAAAAATGTGTTCATTTCATGTATGCGCGAAATGCCTTAAAAATGGCTTTAAAATGGATTTGGAGCATGGAGACGATTATCTCGGGATTGCAAGATAACCAAACAAAACTTTTAGTGGATTTCTACTTATTTTATTAAATATCATCTCCACCAAACAGGACAAGCTTGCATCTGTTATAGTTTTGGAGAAAAATGTGTTCATTTCATGTATGCGCGAAATGCCTTAAAAATGGCTTTAAAATGGATTTGGAGCATGGAGACGATTATCTCGGGATTGCAAGATAACCAAACAAAACTTTTAGTGGATTTCTACTTATTTTATTAAATATCATCTCCACCAAACAGGACAAGCTTGCATCTGTTATAGTTTTGGAGAAAAATGTGTTCATTTCATGTATGCGCGAAATGCCTTAAAAATGGCTTTAAAATGGATTTGGAGCATGGAGACGATTATCTCGGGATTGCAAGATAACCAAACAAAACTTTTAGTGGATTTCTACTTATTTTATTAAATATCATCTCCACCAAACAGGACAAGCTTGCACCTGTTATAGTTTTGGAGAAAAATGTGTTCATTTCATGTATGCGCGAAATGCCTTAAAAATGGCTTTAAAATGGATTTGGAGCATGGAGACGATTATCTCGGGATTGCAAGATAACCAAACAAAACTTTTAGTGGATTTCTACTTATTTTATTAAATATCATCTCCACCAAACAGGACAAGCTTGCATCTGTTATAGTTTTGGAGAAAAATGTGTTCATTTCATGTATGCGCGAAATGCCTTAAAAATGGCTTTAAAATAGATTTGGAGCATGGAGACGATTATCTCGGGATTGCAAGATAACCAAACAAAACTTTTAGTGGATTTCTACTTATTTTATTAAATATCATCTCCACCAAACAGGACAAGCTTGCATCTGTTATAGTTTTGGAGAAAAATGTGTTCATTTCATGTATGCGCGAAATGCCTTAAAAATGGCTTTAAAATGGATTTGGAGCATGGAGACGATTATCTCGGGATTGCAAGATAACCAAACAAAACTTTTTAGTGGATTTCTACTTATTTAATTAAATATCATCTCCACCAAACAGGACAAGCTTGCATCTGTTATAGTTTTGGAGAAAAATGTGTTCATTTCATGTATGCGCGAAATGCCTTAAAAATGGCTTTAAAATGGATTTGGAGCATGGAGACGATTATCTCGGGATTGCAAGATAACCAAACAAAACTTTTAGTGGATTTCTACTTATTTTATTAAATATCATCTCCACCAAACAGGACAAGCTTGCATCTGTTATAGTTTTGGAGAAAAATGTGTTCATTTCATGTATGCGCGAAATGCCTTAAAAATGGCTTTAAAATGGATTTGGAGCATGGAGACGATTATCTCGGGATTGCAAGATAACCAAACAAAACTTTTAGTGGATTTCTACTTATTTTATTAAATATCATCTCCACCAAACAGGACAAGCTTGCATCTGTTATAGTTTTGGAGAAAAATGTGTTCATTTCATGTATGCGCGAAATGCCTTAAAAATGGCTTTAAAATGGATTTGGAGCATGGAGACGATTATCTCGGGATTGCAAGATAACCAAACAAAACTTTTAGTGGATTTCTACTTATTTTATTAAATATCATCTCCACCAAACAGGACAAGCTTGCATCTGTTATAGTTTTGGAGAAAAATGTGTTCATTTCATGTATGCGCGAAATGCCTTAAAAATGGCTTTAAAATAGATTTGGAGCATGGAGACGATTATCTCGGGATTGCAAGATAACCAAACAAAACTTTTAGTGGATTTCTACTTATTTTATTAAATATCATCTCCACCAAACAGGACAAGCTTGCATCTGTTATAGTTTTGGAGAAAAATGTGTTCATTTCATGTATGCGCGAAATGCCTTAAAAATGGCTTTAAAATGGATTTGGAGCATGGAGACGATTATCTCGGGATTGCAAGATAACCAAACAAAACTTTTAGTGGATTTCTACTTATTTTATTAAATATCATCTCCACCAAACAGGACAAGCTTGCATCTGTTATAGTTTTGGAGAAAAATGTGTTCATTTCATGTATGCGCGAAATGCCTTAAAAATGGCTTTAAAATGGATTTGGAGCATGGAGACGATTATCTCGGGATTGCAAGATAACCAAACAAAACTTTTAGTGGATTTCTACTTATTTTATTAAATATCATCTCCACCAAACAGGACAAGCTTGCATCTGTTATAGTTTTGGAGAAAAATGTGTTCATTTCATGTATGCGCGAAATGCCTTAAAAATGGCTTTAAAATAGATTTGGAGCATGGAGACGATTATCTCGGGATTGCAAGATAACCAAACAAAACTTTTAGTGGATTTCTACTTATTTTATTAAATATCATCTCCACCAAACAGGACAAGCTTGCATCTGTTATAGTTTTGGAGAAAAATGTGTTCATTTCATGTATGCGCGAAATGCCTTAAAAATGGCTTTAAAATGGATTTGGAGCATGGAGACGATTATCTCGGGATTGCAAGATAACCAAACAAAACTTTTAGTGGATTTCTACTTATTTTATTAAATATCATCTCCACCAAACAGGACAAGCTTGCATCTGTTATAGTTTTGGAGAAAAATGTGTTCATTTCATGTATGCGCGAAATGCCTTAAAAATGGCTTTAAAATGGATTTGGAGCATGGAGACGATTATCTCGGGATTGCAAGATAACCAAACAAAACTTTTAGTGGATTTCTACTTATTTTATTAAATATCATCTCCACCAAACAGGACAAGCTTGCATCTGTTATAGTTTTGGAGAAAAATGTGTTCATTTCATGTATGCGCGAAATGCCTTAAAAATGGCTTTAAAATAGATTTGGAGCATGGAGACGATTATCTCGGGATTGCAAGATAACCAAACAAAACTTTTAGTGGATTTCTACTTATTTTATTAAATATCATCTCCACCAAACAGGACAAGCTTGCATCTGTTATAGTTTTGGAGAAAAATGTGTTCATTTCATGTATGCGCGAAATGCCTTAAAAATGGCTTTAAAATGGATTTGGAGCATGGAGACGATTATCTCGGGATTGCAAGATAACCAAACAAAACTTTTAGTGGATTTCTACTTATTTTATTAAATATCATCTCCACCAAACAGGACAAGCTTGCATCTGTTATAGTTTTGGAGAAAAATGTGTTCATTTCATGTATGCGCGAAATGCCTTAAAAATGGCTTTAAAATGGATTTGGAGCATGGAGACGATTATCTCGGGATTGCAAGATAACCAAACAAAACTTTTAGTGGATTTCTACTTATTTTATTAAATATCATCTCCACCAAACAGGACAAGCTTGCATCTGTTATAGTTTTGGAGAAAAATGTGTTCATTTCATGTATGCGCGAAATGCCTTAAAAATGGCTTTAAAATGGATTTGGAGCATGGAGACGATTATCTCGGGATTGCAAGATAACCAAACAAAACTTTTAGTGGATTTCTACTTATTTTATTAAATATCATCTCCACCAAACAGGACAAGCTTGCATCTGTTATAGTTTTGGAGAAAAATGTGTTCATTTCATGTATGCGCGAAATGCCTTAAAAATGGCTTTAAAATGGATTTGGAGCATGGAGACGATTATCTCGGGATTGCAAGATAACCAAACAAAACTTTTAGTGGATTTCTACTTATTTTATTAAATATCATCTCCACCAAACAGGACAAGCTTGCATCTGTTATAGTTTTGGAGAAAAATGTGTTCATTTCATGTATGCGCGAAATGCCTTAAAAATGGCTTTAAAATGGATTTGGAGCATGGAGACGATTATCTCGGGATTGCAAGATAACCAAACAAAACTTTTAGTGGATTTCTACTTATTTTATTAAATATCATCTCCACCAAACAGGACAAGCTTGCATCTGTTATAGTTTTGGAGAAAAATGTGTTCATTTCATGTATGCGCGAAATGCCTTAAAAATGGCTTTAAAATGGATTTGGAGCATGGAGACGATTATCTCGGGATTGCAAGATAACCAAACAAAACTTTTAGTGGATTTCTACTTATTTTATTAAATATCATCTCCACCAAACAGGACAAGCTTGCATCTGTTATAGTTTTGGAGAAAAATGTGTTCATTTCATGTATGCGCGAAATGCCTTAAAAATGGCTTTAAAATGGATTTGGAGCATGGAGACGATTATCTCGGGATTGCAAGATAACCAAACAAAACTTTTAGTGGATTTCTACTTATTTTATTAAATATCATCTCCACCAAACAGGACAAGCTTGCATCTGTTATAGTTTTGGAGAAAAATGTGTTCATTTCATGTATGCGCGAAATGCCTTAAAAATGGCTTTAAAATGGATTTGGAGCATGGAGACGATTATCTCGGGATTGCAAGATAACCAAACAAAACTTTTAGTGGATTTCTACTTATTTTATTAAATATCATCTCCACCAAACAGGACAAGCTTGCATCTGTTATAGTTTTGGAGAAAAATGTGTTCATTTCATGTATGCGCGAAATGCCTTAAAAATGGCTTTAAAATGGATTTGGAGCATGGAGACGATTATCTCGGGATTGCAAGATAACCAAACAAAACTTTTAGTGGATTTCTACTTATTTTATTAAATATCATCTCCACCAAACAGGACAAGCTTGCATCTGTTATAGTTTTGGAGAAAAATGTGTTCATTTCATGTATGCGCGAAATGCCTTAAAAATGGCTTTAAAATGGATTTGGAGCATGGAGACGATTATCTCGGGATTGCAAGATAACCAAACAAAACTTTTAGTGGATTTCTACTTATTTTATTAAATATCATCTCCACCAAACAGGACAAGCTTGCATCTGTTATAGTTTTGGAGAAAAATGTGTTCATTTCATGTATGCGCGAAATGCCTTAAAAATGGCTTTAAAATGGATTTGGAGCATGGAGACGATTATCTCGGGATTGCAAGATAACCAAACAAAACTTTTAGTGGATTTCTACTTATTTTATTAAATATCATCTCCACCAAACAGGACAAGCTTGCATCTGTTATAGTTTTGGAGAAAAATGTGTTCATTTCATGTATGCGCGAAATGCCTTAAAAATGGCTTTAAAATGGATTTGGAGCATGGAGACGATTATCTCGGGATTGCAAGATAACCAAACAAAACTTTTAGTGGATTTCTACTTATTTTATTAAATATCATCTCCACCAAACAGGACAAGCTTGCATCTGTTATAGTTTTGGAGAAAAATGTGTTCATTTCATGTATGCGCGAAATGCCTTAAAAATGGCTTTAAAATGGATTTGGAGCATGGAGACGATTATCTCGGGATTGCAAGATAACCAAACAAAACTTTTAGTGGATTTCTACTTATTTTATTAAATATCATCTCCACCAAACAGGACAAGCTTGCATCTGTTATAGTTTTGGAGAAAAATGTGTTCATTTCATGTATGCGCGAAATGCCTTAAAAATGGCTTTAAAATGGATTTGGAGCATGGAGACGATTATCTCGGGATTGCAAGATAACCAAACAAAACTTTTAGTGGATTTCTACTTATTTTATTAAATATCATCTCCACCAAACAGGACAAGCTTGCATCTGTTATAGTTTTGGAGAAAAATGTGTTCATTTCATGTATGCGCGAAATGCCTTAAAAATGGCTTTAAAATGGATTTGGAGCATGGAGACGATTATCTCGGGATTGCAAGATAACCAAACAAAACTTTTAGTGGATTTCTACTTATTTTATTAAATATCATCTCCACCAAACAGGACAAGCTTGCATCTGTTATAGTTTTGGAGAAAAATGTGTTCATTTCATGTATGCGCGAAATGCCTTAAAAATGGCTTTAAAATGGATTTGGAGCATGGAGACGATTATCTCGGGATTGCAAGATAACCAAACAAAACTTTTAGTGGATTTCTACTTATTTTATTAAATATCATCTCCACCAAACAGGACAAGCTTGCATCTGTTATAGTTTTGGAGAAAAATGTGTTCATTTCATGTATGCGCGAAATGCCTTAAAAATGGCTTTAAAATGGATTTGGAGCATGGAGACGATTATCTCGGGATTGCAAGATAACCAAACAAAACTTTTAGTGGATTTCTACTTATTTTATTAAATATCATCTCCACCAAACAGGACAATTGCATCTGTTATAGTTTTGGAGAAAAATGTGTTCATTTCATGTATGCGCGAAATGCCTTAAAAATGGCTTTAAAATGGATTTGGAGCATGGAGACGATTATCTCGGGATTGCAAGATAACCAAACAAAACATATAGTGGATTTCTACTTATTTTATTAAATATCATCTCCACCAAACAGGACAAGCTTGCATCTGTTATAGTTTTGGAGAAAAATGTGTTCATTTCATGTATGCGCGAAATGCCTTAAAAATGGCTTTAAAATGGATTTGGAGCATGGAGACGATTATCTCGGGATTGCAAGATAACCAAACAAAACTTTTAGTGGATTTCTACTTATTTTATTAAATATCATCTCCACCAAACAGGACAAGCTTGCATCTGTTATAGTTTTGGAGAAAAATGTGTTCATTTCATGTATGCGCGAAATGCCTTAAAAATGGCTTTAAAATGGATTTGGAGCATGGAGACGATTATCTCGGGATTGCAAGATAACCAAACAAAACTTTTAGTGGATTTCTACTTATTTTATTAAATATCATCTCCACCAAACAGGACAAGCTTGCATCTGTTATAGTTTTGGAGAAAAATGTGTTCATTTCATGTATGCGCGAAATGCCTTAAAAATGGCTTTAAAATGGATTTGGAGCATGGAGACGATTATCTCGGGATTGCAAGATAACCAAACAAAACTTTTAGTGGATTTCTACTTATTTTATTAAATATCATCTCCACCAAACAGGACAAGCTTGCATCTGTTATAGTTTTGGAGAAAAATGTGTTCATTTCATGTATGCGCGAAATGCCTTAAAAATGGCTTTAAAATGGATTTGGAGCATGGAGACGATTATCTCGGGATTGCAAGATAACCAAACAAAACTTTTAGTGGATTTCTACTTATTTTATTAAATATCATCTCCACCAAACAGGACAAGCTTGCATCTGTTATAGTTTTGGAGAAAAATGTGTTCATTTCATGTATGCGCGAAATGCCTTAAAAATGGCTTTAAAATGGATTTGGAGCATGGAGACGATTATCTCGGGATTGCAAGATAACCAAACAAAACTTTTAGTGGATTTCTACTTATTTTATTAAATATCATCTCCACCAAACAGGACAAGCTTGCATCTGTTATAGTTTTGGAGAAAAATGTGTTCATTTCATGTATGCGCGAAATGCCTTAAAAATGGCTTTAAAATGGATTTGGAGCATGGAGACGATTATCTCGGGATTGCAAGATAACCAAACAAAACTTTTAGTGGATTTCTACTTATTTTATTAAATATCATCTCCACCAAACAGGACAAGCTTGCATCTGTTATAGTTTTGGAGAAAAATGTGTTCATTTCATGTATGCGCGAAATGCCTTAAAAATGGCTTTAAAATGGATTTGGAGCATGGAGACGATTATCTCGGGATTGCAAGATAACCAAACAAAACTTTTAGTGGATTTCTACTTATTTTATTAAATATCATCTCCACCAAACAGGACAAGCTTGCATCTGTTATAGTTTTGGAGAAAAATGTGTTCATTTCATGTATGCGCGAAATGCCTTAAAAATGGCTTTAAAATGGATTTGGAGCATGGAGACGATTATCTCGGGATTGCAAGATAACCAAACAAAACTTTTAGTGGATTTCTACTTATTTTATTAAATATCATCTCCACCAAACAGGACAAGCTTGCATCTGTTATAGTTTTGGAGAAAAATGTGTTCATTTCATGTATGCGCGAAATGCCTTAAAAATGGCTTTAAAATGGATTTGGAGCATGGAGACGATTATCTCGGGATTGCAAGATAACCAAACAAAACTTTTAGTGGATTTCTACTTATTTTATTAAATATCATCTCCACCAAACAGGACAAGCTTGCATCTGTTATAGTTTTGGAGAAAAATGTGTTCATTTCATGTATGCGCGAAATGCCTTAAAAATGGCTTTAAAATGGATTTGGAGCATGGAGACGATTATCTCGGGATTGCAAGATAACCAAACAAAACTTTTAGTGGATTTCTACTTATTTTATTAAATATCATCTCCACCAAACAGGACAAGCTTGCATCTGTTATAGTTTTGGAGAAAAATGTGTTCATTTCATGTATGCGCGAAATGCCTTAAAAATGGCTTTAAAATGGATTTGGAGCATGGAGACGATTATCTCGGGATTGCAAGATAACCAAACAAAACTTTTAGTGGATTTCTACTTATTTTATTAAATATCATCTCCACCAAACAGGACAAGCTTGCATCTGTTATAGTTTTGGAGAAAAATGTGTTCATTTCATGTATGCGCGAAATGCCTTAAAAATGGCTTTAAAATGGATTTGGAGCATGGAGACGATTATCTCGGGATTGCAAGATAACCAAACAAAACTTTTAGTGGATTTCTACTTATTTTATTAAATATCATCTCCACCAAACAGGACAAGCTTGCATCTGTTATAGTTTTGGAGAAAAATGTGTTCATTTCATGTATGCGCGAAATGCCTTAAAAATGGCTTTAAAATGGATTTGGAGCATGGAGACGATTATCTCGGGATTGCAAGATAACCAAACAAAACTTTTAGTGGATTTCTACTTATTTTATTAAATATCATCTCCACCAAACAGGACAAGCTTGCATCTGTTATAGTTTTGGAGAAAAATGTGTTCATTTCATGTATGCGCGAAATGCCTTAAAAATGGCTTTAAAATGGATTTGGAGCATGGAGACGATTATCTCGGGATTGCAAGATAACCAAACAAAACTTTTAGTGGATTTCTACTTATTTTATTAAATATCATCTCCACCAAACAGGACAAGCTTGCATCTGTTATAGTTTTGGAGAAAAATGTGTTCATTTCATGTATGCGCGAAATGCCTTAAAAATGGCTTTAAAATGGATTTGGAGCATGGAGACGATTATCTCGGGATTGCAAGATAACCAAACAAAACTTTTAGTGGATTTCTACTTATTTTATTAAATATCATCTCCACCAAACAGGACAAGCTTGCATCTGTTATAGTTTTGGAGAAAAATGTGTTCATTTCATGTATGCGCGAAATGCCTTAAAAATGGCTTTAAAATGGATTTGGAGCATGGAGACGATTATCTCGGGATTGCAAGATAACCAAACAAAACTTTTAGTGGATTTCTACTTATTTTATTAAATATCATCTCCACCAAACAGGACAAGCTTGCATCTGTTATAGTTTTGGAGAAAAATGTGTTCATTTCATGTATGCGCGAAATGCCTTAAAAATGGCTTTAAAATGGATTTGGAGCATGGAGACGATTATCTCGGGATTGCAAGATAACCAAACAAAACTTTTAGTGGATTTCTACTTATTTTATTAAATATCATCTCCACCAAACAGGACAAGCTTGCATCTGTTATAGTTTTGGAGAAAAATGTGTTCATTTCATGTATGCGCGAAATGCCTTAAAAATGGCTTTAAAATGGATTTGGAGCATGGAGACGATTATCTCGGGATTGCAAGATAACCAAACAAAACTTTTAGTGGATTTCTACTTATTTTATTAAATATCATCTCCACCAAACAGGACAAGCTTGCATCTGTTATAGTTTTGGAGAAAAATGTGTTCATTTCATGTATGCGCGAAATGCCTTAAAAATGGCTTTAAAATGGATTTGGAGCATGGAGACGATTATCTCGGGATTGCAAGATAACCAAACAAAACTTTTAGTGGATTTCTACTTATTTTATTAAATATCATCTCCACCAAACAGGACAAGCTTGCATCTGTTATAGTTTTGGAGAAAAATGTGTTCATTTCATGTATGCGCGAAATGCCTTAAAAATGGCTTTAAAATGGATTTGGAGCATGGAGACGATTATCTCGGGATTGCAAGATAACCAAACAAAACTTTTAGTGGATTTCTACTTATTTTATTAAATATCATCTCCACCAAACAGGACAAGCTTGCATCTGTTATAGTTTTGGAGAAAAATGTGTTCATTTCATGTATGCGCGAAATGCCTTAAAAATGGCTTTAAAATGGATTTGGAGCATGGAGACGATTATCTCGGGATTGCAAGATAACCAAACAAAACTTTTAGTGGATTTCTACTTATTTTATTAAATATCATCTCCACCAAACAGGACAAGCTTGCATCTGTTATAGTTTTGGAGAAAAATGTGTTCATTTCATGTATGCGCGAAATGCCTTAAAAATGGCTTTAAAATGGATTTGGAGCATGGAGACGATTATCTCGGGATTGCAAGATAACCAAACAAAACTTTTAGTGGATTTCTACTTATTTTATTAAATATCATCTCCACCAAACAGGACAAGCTTGCATCTGTTATAGTTTTGGAGAAAAATGTGTTCATTTCATGTATGCGCGAAATGCCTTAAAAATGGCTTTAAAATGGATTTGGAGCATGGAGACGATTATCTCGGGATTGCAAGATAACCAAACAAAACTTTTAGTGGATTTCTACTTATTTTATTAAATATCATCTCCACCAAACAGGACAAGCTTGCATCTGTTATAGTTTTGGAGAAAAATGTGTTCATTTCATGTATGCGCGAAATGCCTTAAAAATGGCTTTAAAATGGATTTGGAGCATGGAGACGATTATCTCGGGATTGCAAGATAACCAAACAAAACTTTTAGTGGATTTCTACTTATTTTATTAAATATCATCTCCACCAAACAGGACAAGCTTGCATCTGTTATAGTTTTGGAGAAAAATGTGTTCATTTCATGTATGCGCGAAATGCCTTAAAAATGGCTTTAAAATGGATTTGGAGCATGGAGACGATTATCTCGGGATTGCAAGATAACCAAACAAAACTTTTAGTGGATTTCTACTTATTTTATTAAATATCATCTCCACCAAACAGGACAAGCTTGCATCTGTTATAGTTTTGGAGAAAAATGTGTTCATTTCATGTATGCGCGAAATGCCTTAAAAATGGCTTTAAAATGGATTTGGAGCATGGAGACGATTATCTCGGGATTGCAAGATAACCAAACAAAACTTTTAGTGGATTTCTACTTATTTTATTAAATATCATCTCCACCAAACAGGACAAGCTTGCATCTGTTATAGTTTTGGAGAAAAATGTGTTCATTTCATGTATGCGCGAAATGCCTTAAAAATGGCTTTAAAATGGATTTGGAGCATGGAGACGATTATCTCGGGATTGCAAGATAACCAAACAAAACTTTTAGTGGATTTCTACTTATTTTATTAAATATCATCTCCACCAAACAGGACAAGCTTGCATCTGTTATAGTTTTGGAGAAAAATGTGTTCATTTCATGTATGCGCGAAATGCCTTAAAAATGGCTTTAAAATGGATTTGGAGCATGGAGACGATTATCTCGGGATTGCAAGATAACCAAACAAAACTTTTAGTGGATTTCTACTTATTTTATTAAATATCATCTCCACCAAACAGGACAAGCTTGCATCTGTTATAGTTTTGGAGAAAAATGTGTTCATTTCATGTATGCGCGAAATGCCTTAAAAATGGCTTTAAAATGGATTTGGAGCATGGAGACGATTATCTCGGGATTGCAAGATAACCAAACAAAACTTTTAGTGGATTTCTACTTATTTTATTAAATATCATCTCCACCAAACAGGACAAGCTTGCATCTGTTATAGTTTTGGAGAAAAATGTGTTCATTTCATGTATGCGCGAAATGCCTTAAAAATGGCTTTAAAATGGATTTGGAGCATGGAGACGATTATCTCGGGATTGCAAGATAACCAAACAAAACTTTTAGTGGATTTCTACTTATTTTATTAAATATCATCTCCACCAAACAGGACAAGCTTGCATCTGTTATAGTTTTGGAGAAAAATGTGTTCATTTCATGTATGCGCGAAATGCCTTAAAAATGGCTTTAAAATGGATTTGGAGCATGGAGACGATTATCTCGGGATTGCAAGATAACCAAACAAAACTTTTAGTGGATTTCTACTTATTTTATTAAATATCATCTCCACCAAACAGGACAAGCTTGCATCTGTTATAGTTTTGGAGAAAAATGTGTTCATTTCATGTATGCGCGAAATGCCTTAAAAATGGCTTTAAAATGGATTTGGAGCATGGAGACGATTATCTCGGGATTGCAAGATAACCAAACAAAACTTTTAGTGGATTTCTACTTATTTTATTAAATATCATCTCCACCAAACAGGACAAGCTTGCATCTGTTATAGTTTTGGAGAAAAATGTGTTCATTTCATGTATGCGCGAAATGCCTTAAAAATGGCTTTAAAATGGATTTGGAGCATGGAGACGATTATCTCGGGATTGCAAGATAACCAAACAAAACTTTTAGTGGATTTCTACTTATTTTATTAAATATCATCTCCACCAAACAGGACAAGCTTGCATCTGTTATAGTTTTGGAGAAAAATGTGTTCATTTCATGTATGCGCGAAATGCCTTAAAAATGGCTTTAAAATGGATTTGGAGCATGGAGACGATTATCTCGGGATTGCAAGATAACCAAACAAAACTTTTAGTGGATTTCTACTTATTTTATTAAATATCATCTCCACCAAACAGGACAAGCTTGCATCTGTTATAGTTTTGGAGAAAAATGTGTTCATTTCATGTATGCGCGAAATGCCTTAAAAATGGCTTTAAAATGGATTTGGAGCATGGAGACGATTATCTCGGGATTGCAAGATAACCAAACAAAACTTTTAGTGGATTTCTACTTATTTTATTAAATATCATCTCCACCAAACAGGACAAGCTTGCATCTGTTATAGTTTTGGAGAAAAATGTGTTCATTTCATGTATGCGCGAAATGCCTTAAAAATGGCTTTAAAATGGATTTGGAGCATGGAGACGATTATCTCGGGATTGCAAGATAACCAAACAAAACTTTTAGTGGATTTCTACTTATTTTATTAAATATCATCTCCACCAAACAGGACAAGCTTGCATCTGTTATAGTTTTGGAGAAAAATGTGTTCATTTCATGTATGCGCGAAATGCCTTAAAAATGGCTTTAAAATGGATTTGGAGCATGGAGACGATTATCTCGGGATTGCAAGATAACCAAACAAAACTTTTAGTGGATTTCTACTTATTTTATTAAATATCATCTCCACCAAACAGGACAAGCTTGCATCTGTTATAGTTTTGGAGAAAAATGTGTTCATTTCATGTATGCGCGAAATGCCTTAAAAATGGCTTTAAAATGGATTTGGAGCATGGAGACGATTATCTCGGGATTGCAAGATAACCAAACAAAACTTTTAGTGGATTTCTACTTATTTTATTAAATATCATCTCCACCAAACAGGACAAGCTTGCATCTGTTATAGTTTTGGAGAAAAATGTGTTCATTTCATGTATGCGCGAAATGCCTTAAAAATGGCTTTAAAATGGATTTGGAGCATGGAGACGATTATCTCGGGATTGCAAGATAACCAAACAAAACTTTTAGTGGATTTCTACTTATTTTATTAAATATCATCTCCACCAAACAGGACAAGCTTGCATCTGTTATAGTTTTGGAGAAAAATGTGTTCATTTCATGTATGCGCGAAATGCCTTAAAAATGGCTTTAAAATGGATTTGGAGCATGGAGACGATTATCTCGGGATTGCAAGATAACCAAACAAAACTTTTAGTGGATTTCTACTTATTTTATTAAATATCATCTCCACCAAACAGGACAAGCTTGCATCTGTTATAGTTTTGGAGAAAAATGTGTTCATTTCATGTATGCGCGAAATGCCTTAAAAATGGCTTTAAAATGGATTTGGAGCATGGAGACGATTATCTCGGGATTGCAAGATAACCAAACAAAACTTTTAGTGGATTTCTACTTATTTTATTAAATATCATCTCCACCAAACAGGACAAGCTTGCATCTGTTATAGTTTTGGAGAAAAATGTGTTCATTTCATGTATGCGCGAAATGCCTTAAAAATGGCTTTAAAATGGATTTGGAGCATGGAGACGATTATCTCGGGATTGCAAGATAACCAAACAAAACTTTTAGTGGATTTCTACTTATTTTATTAAATATCATCTCCACCAAACAGGACAAGCTTGCATCTGTTATAGTTTTGGAGAAAAATGTGTTCATTTCATGTATGCGCGAAATGCCTTAAAAATGGCTTTAAAATGGATTTGGAGCATGGAGACGATTATCTCGGGATTGCAAGATAACCAAACAAAACTTTTAGTGGATTTCTACTTATTTTATTAAATATCATCTCCACCAAACAGGACAAGCTTGCATCTGTTATAGTTTTGGAGAAAAATGTGTTCATTTCATGTATGCGCGAAATGCCTTAAAAATGGCTTTAAAATGGATTTGGAGCATGGAGACGATTATCTCGGGATTGCAAGATAACCAAACAAAACTTTTAGTGGATTTCTACTTATTTTATTAAATATCATCTCCACCAAACAGGACAAGCTTGCATCTGTTATAGTTTTGGAGAAAAATGTGTTCATTTCATGTATGCGCGAAATGCCTTAAAAATGGCTTTAAAATGGATTTGGAGCATGGAGACGATTATCTCGGGATTGCAAGATAACCAAACAAAACTTTTAGTGGATTTCTACTTATTTTATTAAATATCATCTCCACCAAACAGGACAAGCTTGCATCTGTTATAGTTTTGGAGAAAAATGTGTTCATTTCATGTATGCGCGAAATGCCTTAAAAATGGCTTTAAAATGGATTTGGAGCATGGAGACGATTATCTCGGGATTGCAAGATAACCAAACAAAACTTTTAGTGGATTTCTACTTATTTTATTAAATATCATCTCCACCAAACAGGACAAGCTTGCATCTGTTATAGTTTTGGAGAAAAATGTGTTCATTTCATGTATGCGCGAAATGCCTTAAAAATGGCTTTAAAATGGATTTGGAGCATGGAGACGATTATCTCGGGATTGCAAGATAACCAAACAAAACTTTTAGTGGATTTCTACTTATTTTATTAAATATCATCTCCACCAAACAGGACAAGCTTGCATCTGTTATAGTTTTGGAGAAAAATGTGTTCATTTCATGTATGCGCGAAATGCCTTAAAAATGGCTTTAAAATGGATTTGGAGCATGGAGACGATTATCTCGGGATTGCAAGATAACCAAACAAAACTTTTAGTGGATTTCTACTTATTTTATTAAATATCATCTCCACCAAACAGGACAAGCTTGCATCTGTTATAGTTTTGGAGAAAAATGTGTTCATTTCATGTATGCGCGAAATGCCTTAAAAATGGCTTTAAAATGGATTTGGAGCATGGAGACGATTATCTCGGGATTGCAAGATAACCAAACAAAACTTTTAGTGGATTTCTACTTATTTTATTAAATATCATCTCCACCAAACAGGACAAGCTTGCATCTGTTATAGTTTTGGAGAAAAATGTGTTCATTTCATGTATGCGCGAAATGCCTTAAAAATGGCTTTAAAATGGATTTGGAGCATGGAGACGATTATCTCGGGATTGCAAGATAACCAAACAAAACTTTTAGTGGATTTCTACTTATTTTATTAAATATCATCTCCACCAAACAGGACAAGCTTGCATCTGTTATAGTTTTGGAGAAAAATGTGTTCATTTCATGTATGCGCGAAATGCCTTAAAAATGGCTTTAAAATGGATTTGGAGCATGGAGACGATTATCTCGGGATTGCAAGATAACCAAACAAAACTTTTAGTGGATTTCTACTTATTTTATTAAATATCATCTCCACCAAACAGGACAAGCTTGCATCTGTTATAGTTTTGGAGAAAAATGTGTTCATTTCATGTATGCGCGAAATGCCTTAAAAATGGCTTTAAAATGGATTTGGAGCATGGAGACGATTATCTCGGGATTGCAAGATAACCAAACAAAACTTTTAGTGGATTTCTACTTATTTTATTAAATATCATCTCCACCAAACAGGACAAGCTTGCATCTGTTATAGTTTTGGAGAAAAATGTGTTCATTTCATGTATGCGCGAAATGCCTTAAAAATGGCTTTAAAATGGATTTGGAGCATGGAGACGATTATCTCGGGATTGCAAGATAACCAAACAAAACTTTTAGTGGATTTCTACTTATTTTATTAAATATCATCTCCACCAAACAGGACAAGCTTGCATCTGTTATAGTTTTGGAGAAAAATGTGTTCATTTCATGTATGCGCGTAATGCCTTAAAAATGGCTTTAAAATGGATTTGGAGCATGGAGACGATTATCTCGGGATTGCAATATAACCAAACAAAACTTTTAGTGGATTTCTACTTATTTTATTAAATATCATCTCCACCAAACAGGACAAGCTTGCATCTGTTATAGTTTTGGAGAAAAATGTGTTCATTTCATGTATGCGCGAAATGCCTTAAAAATGGCTTTAAAATGGATTTGGAGCATGGAGACGATTATCTCGGGATTGCAAGATAACCAAACAAAACTTTTAGTGGATTTCTACTTATTTTATTAAATATCATCTCCACCAAACAGGACAAGCTTGCATCTGTTATAGTTTTGGAGAAAAATGTGTTCATTTCATGTATGCGCGAAATGCCTTAAAAATGGCTTTAAAATGGATTTGGAGCATGGAGACGATTATCTCGGGATTGCAAGATAACCAAACAAAACTTTTAGTGGATTTCTACTTATTTTATTAAATATCATCTCCACCAAACAGGACAAGCTTGCATCTGTTATAGTTTTGGAGAAAAATGTGTTCATTTCATGTATGCGCGAAATGCCTTAAAAATGGCTTTAAAATGGATTTGGAGCATGGAGACGATTATCTCGGGATTGCAAGATAACCAAACAAAACTTTTAGTGGATTTCTACTTATTTTATTAAATATCATCTCCACCAAACAGGACAAGCTTGCATCTGTTATAGTTTTGGAGAAAAATGTGTTCATTTCATGTATGCGCGAAATGCCTTAAAAATGGCTTTAAAATGGATTTGGAGCATGGAGACGATTATCTCGGGATTGCAAGATAACCAAACAAAACTTTTAGTGGATTTCTACTTATTTTATTAAATATCATCTCCACCAAACAGGACAAGCTTGCATCTGTTATAGTTTTGGAGAAAAATGTGTTCATTTCATGTATGCGCGAAATGCCTTAAAAATGGCTTTAAAATGGATTTGGAGCATGGAGACGATTATCTCGGGATTGCAAGATAACCAAACAAAACTTTTAGTGGATTTCTACTTATTTTATTAAATATCATCTCCACCAAACAGGACAAGCTTGCATCTGTTATAGTTTTGGAGAAAAATGTGTTCATTTCATGTATGCGCGAAATGCCTTAAAAATGGCTTTAAAATGGATTTGGAGCATGGAGACGATTATCTCGGGATTGCAAGATAACCAAACAAAACTTTTAGTGGATTTCTACTTATTTTATTAAATATCATCTCCACCAAACAGGACAAGCTTGCATCTGTTATAGTTTTGGAGAAAAATGTGTTCATTTCATGTATGCGCGAAATGCCTTAAAAATGGCTTTAAAATGGATTTGGAGCATGGAGACGATTATCTCGGGATTGCAAGATAACCAAACAAAACTTTTAGTGGATTTCTACTTATTTTATTAAATATCATCTCCACCAAACAGGACAAGCTTGCATCTGTTATAGTTTTGGAGAAAAATGTGTTCATTTCATGTATGCGCGAAATGCCTTAAAAATGGCTTTAAAATGGATTTGGAGCATGGAGACGATTATCTCGGGATTGCAAGATAACCAAACAAAACTTTTAGTGGATTTCTACTTATTTTATTAAATATCATCTCCACCAAACAGGACAAGCTTGCATCTGTTATAGTTTTGGAGAAAAATGTGTTCATTTCATGTATGCGCGAAATGCCTTAAAAATGGCTTTAAAATGGATTTGGAGCATGGAGACGATTATCTCGGGATTGCAAGATAACCAAACAAAACTTTTAGTGGATTTCTACTTATTTTATTAAATATCATCTCCACCAAACAGGACAAGCTTGCATCTGTTATAGTTTTGGAGAAAAATGTGTTCATTTCATGTATGCGCGAAATGCCTTAAAAATGGCTTTAAAATGGATTTGGAGCATGGAGACGATTATCTCGGGATTGCAAGATAACCAAACAAAACTTTTAGTGGATTTCTACTTATTTTATTAAATATCATCTCCACCAAACAGGACAAGCTTGCATCTGTTATAGTTTTGGAGAAAAATGTGTTCATTTCATGTATGCGCGAAATGCCTTAAAAATGGCTTTAAAATGGATTTGGAGCATGGAGACGATTATCTCGGGATTGCAAGATAACCAAACAAAACTTTTAGTGGATTTCTACTTATTTTATTAAATATCATCTCCACCAAACAGGACAAGCTTGCATCTGTTATAGTTTTGGAGAAAAATGTGTTCATTTCATGTATGCGCGAAATGCCTTAAAAATGGCTTTAAAATGGATTTGGAGCATGGAGACGATTATCTCGGGATTGCAAGATAACCAAACAAAACTTTTAGTGGATTTCTACTTATTTTATTAAATATCATCTCCACCAAACAGGACAAGCTTGCATCTGTTATAGTTTTGGAGAAAAATGTGTTCATTTCATGTATGCGCGAAATGCCTTAAAAATGGCTTTAAAATGGATTTGGAGCATGGAGACGATTATCTCGGGATTGCAAGATAACCAAACAAAACTTTTAGTGGATTTCTACTTATTTTATTAAATATCATCTCCACCAAACAGGACAAGCTTGCATCTGTTATAGTTTTGGAGAAAAATGTGTTCATTTCATGTATGCGCGAAATGCCTTAAAAATGGCTTTAAAATGGATTTGGAGCATGGAGACGATTATCTCGGGATTGCAAGATAACCAAACAAAACTTTTAGTGGATTTCTACTTATTTTATTAAATATCATCTCCACCAAACAGGACAAGCTTGCATCTGTTATAGTTTTGGAGAAAAATGTGTTCATTTCATGTATGCGCGAAATGCCTTAAAAATGGCTTTAAAATGGATTTGGAGCATGGAGACGATTATCTCGGGATTGCAAGATAACCAAACAAAACTTTTAGTGGATTTCTACTTATTTTATTAAATATCATCTCCACCAAACAGGACAAGCTTGCATCTGTTATAGTTTTGGAGAAAAATGTGTTCATTTCATGTATGCGCGAAATGCCTTAAAAATGGCTTTAAAATGGATTTGGAGCATGGAGACGATTATCTCGGGATTGCAAGATAACCAAACAAAACTTTTAGTGGATTTCTACTTATTTTATTAAATATCATCTCCACCAAACAGGACAAGCTTGCATCTGTTATAGTTTTGGAGAAAAATGTGTTCATTTCATGTATGCGCGAAATGCCTTAAAAATGGCTTTAAAATGGATTTGGAGCATGGAGACGATTATCTCGGGATTGCAAGATAACCAAACAAAACTTTTAGTGGATTTCTACTTATTTTATTAAATATCATCTCCACCAAACAGGACAAGCTTGCATCTGTTATAGTTTTGGAGAAAAATGTGTTCATTTCATGTATGCGCGAAATGCCTTAAAAATGGCTTTAAAATGGATTTGGAGCATGGAGACGATTATCTCGGGATTGCAAGATAACCAAACAAAACTTTTAGTGGATTTCTACTTATTTTATTAAATATCATCTCCACCAAACAGGACAAGCTTGCATCTGTTATAGTTTTGGAGAAAAATGTGTTCATTTCATGTATGCGCGAAATGCCTTAAAAATGGCTTTAAAATGGATTTGGAGCATGGAGACGATTATCTCGGGATTGCAAGATAACCAAACAAAACTTTTAGTGGATTTCTACTTATTTTATTAAATATCATCTCCACCAAACAGGACAAGCTTGCATCTGTTATAGTTTTGGAGAAAAATGTGTTCATTTCATGTATGCGCGAAATGCCTTAAAAATGGCTTTAAAATGGATTTGGAGCATGGAGACGATTATCTCGGGATTGCAAGATAACCAAACAAAACTTTTAGTGGATTTCTACTTATTTTATTAAATATCATCTCCACCAAACAGGACAAGCTTGCATCTGTTATAGTTTTGGAGAAAAATGTGTTCATTTCATGTATGCGCGAAATGCCTTAAAAATGGCTTTAAAATGGATTTGGAGCATGGAGACGATTATCTCGGGATTGCAAGATAACCAAACAAAACTTTTAGTGGATTTATACTTATTTTATTAAATATCATCTCCACCAAACAGGACAAGCTTGCATCTGTTATAGTTTTGGAGAAAAATGTGTTCATTTCATGTATGCGCGAAATGCCTTAAAAATGGCTTTAAAATGGATTTGGAGCATGGAGACGATTATCTCGGGATTGCAAGATAACCAAACAAAACTTTTAGTGGATTTCTACTTATTTTATTAAATATCATCTCCACCAAACAGGACAAGCTTGCATCTGTTATAGTTTTGGAGAAAAATGTGTTCATTTCATGTATGCGCGAAAGGCCTTAAAAATGGCTTTAAAATGGATTTGGAGCGTGGAGACGATTATCTCGGGATTGCAAGATAACCAAACAAAACTTTTAGTGGATTTCTACTTATTTTATTAAATATCATCTCCACCAAACAGGACAAGCTTGCATCTGTTATAGTTTTTGGAGAAAAATGTTGTTCATTTCATGTATGCGCGAATGCCTTAAAAATGGCTTTAAAATGGATTTGGAGCATGGAGACGATTATCTCGGATTGCAAGATAACCAAACAAAACTTTTAGTGGATTTCTACTTATTTTATTAAATATCATCTCCACCAAACAGACAAGCTTGCATCTGTTATAGTTTTGGAGAAAAAGTGGTTCATTTCATGTATGCGCGAAATGCCTTAAAAAATGGCTTTAAAATGGATTTGGAGCATGGAGACGATTATCTCGGGATTGCAAGATAACCAAACAAAACTTTTAGTGGATTTCTACTTATTTTATTAAATATCATCTCCACCAAACAGGACAAGCTTGCATCTGTTATAGTTTTGGAGAAAAATGTGTTCATTTCATGTATGCGCGAAATGCCTTAAAAATGGCTTTAAAATGGATTTGGAGCATGGAGACGATTATCTCGGGATTGCAAGATAACCAAACAAAACTTTTAGTGGATTTCTACTTATTTTATTAAATATCATCTCCACCAAACAGGACAAGCTTGCATCTGTTATAGTTTTGGAGAAAAATGTGTTCATTTCATGTATGCGCGAAATGCCTTAAAAATGGCTTTAAAATGGATTTGGAGCATGGAGACGATTATCTCGGGATTGCAAGATAACCAAACAAAACTTTTAGTGGATTTCTACTTATTTTATTAAATATCATCTCCACCAAACAGGACAAGCTTGCATCTGTTATAGTTTTGGAGAAAAATGTGTTCATTTCATGTATGCGCGAAATGCCTTAAAAATGGCTTTAAAATGGATTTGGAGCATGGAGACGATTATCTCGGGATTGCAAGATAACCAAACAAAACTTTTAGTGGATTTCTACTTATTTTATTAAATATCATCTCCACCAAACAGGACAAGCTTGCATCTGTTATAGTTTTGGAGAAAAATGTGTTCATTTCATGTATGCGCGAAATGCCTTAAAAATGGCTTTAAAATGGATTTGGAGCATGGAGACGATTATCTCGGGATTGCAAGATAACCAAACAAAACTTTTAGTGGATTTCTACTTATTTTATTAAATATCATCTCCACCAAACAGGACAAGCTTGCATCTGTTATAGTTTTGGAGAAAAATGTGTTCATTTCATGTATGCGCGAAATGCCTTAAAAATGGCTTTAAAATGGATTTGGAGCATGGAGACGATTATCTCGGGATTGCAAGATAACCAAACAAAACTTTTAGTGGATTTCTACTTATTTTATTAAATATCATCTCCACCAAACAGGACAAGCTTGCATCTGTTATAGTTTTGGAGAAAAATGTGTTCATTTCATGTATGCGCGAAATGCCTTAAAAATGGCTTTAAAATGGATTTGGAGCATGGAGACGATTATCTCGGGATTGCAAGATAACCAAACAAAACTTTTAGTGGATTTCTACTTATTTTATTAAATATCATCTCCACCAAACAGGACAAGCTTGCATCTGTTATAGTTTTGGAGAAAAATGTGTTCATTTCATGTATGCGCGAAATGCCTTAAAAATGGCTTTAAAATGGATTTGGAGCATGGAGACGATTATCTCGGGATTGCAAGATAACCAAACAAAACTTTTAGTGGATTTCTACTTATTTTATTAAATATCATCTCCACCAAACAGGACAAGCTTGCATCTGTTATAGTTTTGGAGAAAAATGTGTTCATTTCATGTATGCGCGAAATGCCTTAAAAATGGCTTTAAAATGGATTTGGAGCATGGAGACGATTATCTCGGGATTGCAAGATAACCAAACAAAACTTTTAGTGGATTTCTACTTATTTTATTAAATATCATCTCCACCAAACAGGACAAGCTTGCATCTGTTATAGTTTTGGAGAAAAATGTGTTCATTTCATGTATGCGCGAAATGCCTTAAAAATGGCTTTAAAATGGATTTGGAGCATGGAGACGATTATCTCGGGATTGCAAGATAACCAAACAAAACTTTTAGTGGATTTCTACTTATTTTATTAAATATCATCTCCACCAAACAGGACAAGCTTGCATCTGTTATAGTTTTGGAGAAAAATGTGTTCATTTCATGTATGCGCGAAATGCCTTAAAAATGGCTTTAAAATGGATTTGGAGCATGGAGACGATTATCTCGGGATTGCAAGATAACCAAACAAAACTTTTAGTGGATTTCTACTTATTTTATTAAATATCATCTCCACCAAACAGGACAAGCTTGCATCTGTTATAGTTTTGGAGAAAAATGTGTTCATTTCATGTATGCGCGAAATGCCTTAAAAATGGCTTTAAAATGGATTTGGAGCATGGAGACGATTATCTCGGGATTGCAAGATAACCAAACAAAACTTTTAGTGGATTTCTACTTATTTTATTAAATATCATCTCCACCAAACAGGACAAGCTTGCATCTGTTATAGTTTTGGAGAAAAATGTGTTCATTTCATGTATGCGCGAAATGCCTTAAAAATGGCTTTAAAATGGATTTGGAGCATGGAGACGATTATCTCGGGATTGCAAGATAACCAAACAAAACTTTTAGTGGATTTCTACTTATTTTATTAAATATCATCTCCACCAAACAGGACAAGCTTGCATCTGTTATAGTTTTGGAGAAAAATGTGTTCATTTCATGTATGCGCGAAATGCCTTAAAAATGGCTTTAAAATGGATTTGGAGCATGGAGACGATTATCTCGGGATTGCAAGATAACCAAACAAAACTTTTAGTGGATTTCTACTTATTTTATTAAATATCATCTCCACCAAACAGGACAAGCTTGCATCTGTTATAGTTTTGGAGAAAAATGTGTTCATTTCATGTATGCGCGAAATGCCTTAAAAATGGCTTTAAAATGGATTTGGAGCATGGAGACGATTATCTCGGGATTGCAAGATAACCAAACAAAACTTTTAGTGGATTTCTACTTATTTTATTAAATATCATCTCCACCAAACAGGACAAGCTTGCATCTGTTATAGTTTTGGAGAAAAATGTGTTCATTTCATGTATGCGCGAAATGCCTTAAAAATGGCTTTAAAATGGATTTGGAGCATGGAGACGATTATCTCGGGATTGCAAGATAACCAAACAAAACTTTTAGTGGATTTCTACTTATTTTATTAAATATCATCTCCACCAAACAGGACAAGCTTGCATCTGTTATAGTTTTGGAGAAAAATGTGTTCATTTCATGTATGCGCGAAATGCCTTAAAAATGGCTTTAAAATGGATTTGGAGCATGGAGACGATTATCTCGGGATTGCAAGATAACCAAACAAAACTTTTAGTGGATTTCTACTTATTTTATTAAATATCATCTCCACCAAACAGGACAAGCTTGCATCTGTTATAGTTTTGGAGAAAAATGTGTTCATTTCATGTATGCGCGAAATGCCTTAAAAATGGCTTTAAAATGGATTTGGAGCATGGAGACGATTATCTCGGGATTGCAAGATAACCAAACAAAACTTTTAGTGGATTTCTACTTATTTTATTAAATATCATCTCCACCAAACAGGACAAGCTTGCATCTGTTATAGTTTTGGAGAAAAATGTGTTCATTTCATGTATGCGCGAAATGCCTTAAAAATGGCTTTAAAATGGATTTGGAGCATGGAGACGATTATCTCGGGATTGCAAGATAACCAAACAAAACTTTTAGTGGATTTCTACTTATTTTATTAAATATCATCTCCACCAAACAGGACAAGCTTGCATCTGTTATAGTTTTGGAGAAAAATGTGTTCATTTCATGTATGCGCGAAATGCCTTAAAAATGGCTTTAAAATGGATTTGGAGCATGGAGACGATTATCTCGGGATTGCAAGATAACCAAACAAAACTTTTAGTGGATTTCTACTTATTTTATTAAATATCATCTCCACCAAACAGGACAAGCTTGCATCTGTTATAGTTTTGGAGAAAAATGTGTTCATTTCATGTATGCGCGAAATGCCTTAAAAATGGCTTTAAAATGGATTTGGAGCATGGAGACGATTATCTCGGGATTGCAAGATAACCAAACAAAACTTTTAGTGGATTTCTACTTATTTTATTAAATATCATCTCCACCAAACAGGACAAGCTTGCATCTGTTATAGTTTTGGAGAAAAATGTGTTCATTTCATGTATGCGCGAAATGCCTTAAAAATGGCTTTAAAATGGATTTGGAGCATGGAGACGATTATCTCGGGATTGCAAGATAACCAAACAAAACTTTTAGTGGATTTCTACTTATTTTATTAAATATCATCTCCACCAAACAGGACAAGCTTGCATCTGTTATAGTTTTGGAGAAAAATGTGTTCATTTCATGTATGCGCGAAATGCCTTAAAAATGGCTTTAAAATGGATTTGGAGCATGGAGACGATTATCTCGGGATTGCAAGATAACCAAACAAAACTTTTAGTGGATTTCTACTTATTTTATTAAATATCATCTCCACCAAACAGGACAAGCTTGCATCTGTTATAGTTTTGGAGAAAAATGTGTTCATTTCATGTATGCGCGAAATGCCTTAAAAATGGCTTTAAAATGGATTTGGAGCATGGAGACGATTATCTCGGGATTGCAAGATAACCAAACAAAACTTTTAGTGGATTTCTACTTATTTTATTAAATATCATCTCCACCAAACAGGACAAGCTTGCATCTGTTATAGTTTTGGAGAAAAATGTGTTCATTTCATGTATGCGCGAAATGCCTTAAAAATGGCTTTAAAATGGATTTGGAGCATGGAGACGATTATCTCGGGATTGCAAGATAACCAAACAAAACTTTTAGTGGATTTCTACTTATTTTATTAAATATCATCTCCACCAAACAGGACAAGCTTGCATCTGTTATAGTTTTGGAGAAAAATGTGTTCATTTCATGTATGCGCGAAATGCCTTAAAAATGGCTTTAAAATGGATTTGGAGCATGGAGACGATTATCTCGGGATTGCAAGATAACCAAACAAAACTTTTAGTGGATTTCTACTTATTTTATTAAATATCATCTCCACCAAACAGGACAAGCTTGCATCTGTTATAGTTTTGGAGAAAAATGTGTTCATTTCATGTATGCGCGAAATGCCTTAAAAATGGCTTTAAAATGGATTTGGAGCATGGAGACGATTATCTCGGGATTGCAAGATAACCAAACAAAACTTTTAGTGGATTTCTACTTATTTTATTAAATATCATCTCCACCAAACAGGACAAGCTTGCATCTGTTATAGTTTTGGAGAAAAATGTGTTCATTTCATGTATGCGCGAAATGCCTTAAAAATGGCTTTAAAATGGATTTGGAGCATGGAGACGATTATCTCGGGATTGCAAGATAACCAAACAAAACTTTTAGTGGATTTCTACTTATTTTATTAAATATCATCTCCACCAAACAGGACAAGCTTGCATCTGTTATAGTTTTGGAGAAAAATGTGTTCATTTCATGTATGCGCGAAATGCCTTAAAAATGGCTTTAAAATGGATTTGGAGCATGGAGACGATTATCTCGGGATTGCAAGATAACCAAACAAAACTTTTAGTGGATTTCTACTTATTTTATTAAATATCATCTCCACCAAACAGGACAAGCTTGCATCTGTTATAGTTTTGGAGAAAAATGTGTTCATTTCATGTATGCGCGAAATGCCTTAAAAATGGCTTTAAAATGGATTTGGAGCATGGAGACGATTATCTCGGGATTGCAAGATAACCAAACAAAACTTTTAGTGGATTTCTACTTATTTTATTAAATATCATCTCCACCAAACAGGACAAGCTTGCATCTGTTATAGTTTTGGAGAAAAATGTGTTCATTTCATGTATGCGCGAAATGCCTTAAAAATGGCTTTAAAATGGATTTGGAGCATGGAGACGATTATCTCGGGATTGCAAGATAACCAAACAAAACTTTTAGTGGATTTCTACTTATTTTATTAAATATCATCTCCACCAAACAGGACAAGCTTGCATCTGTTATAGTTTTGGAGAAAAATGTGTTCATTTCATGTATGCGCGAAATGCCTTAAAAATGGCTTTAAAATGGATTTGGAGCATGGAGACGATTATCTCGGGATTGCAAGATAACCAAACAAAACTTTTAGTGGATTTCTACTTATTTTATTAAATATCATCTCCACCAAACAGGACAAGCTTGCATCTGTTATAGTTTTGGAGAAAAATGTGTTCATTTCATGTATGCGCGAAATGCCTTAAAAATGGCTTTAAAATGGATTTGGAGCATGGAGACGATTATCTCGGGATTGCAAGATAACCAAACAAAACTTTTAGTGGATTTCTACTTATTTTATTAAATATCATCTCCACCAAACAGGACAAGCTTGCATCTGTTATAGTTTTGGAGAAAAATGTGTTCATTTCATGTATGCGCGAAATGCCTTAAAAATGGCTTTAAAATGGATTTGGAGCATGGAGACGATTATCTCGGGATTGCAAGATAACCAAACAAAACTTTTAGTGGATTTCTACTTATTTTATTAAATATCATCTCCACCAAACAGGACAAGCTTGCATCTGTTATAGTTTTGGAGAAAAATGTGTTCATTTCATGTATGCGCGAAATGCCTTAAAAATGGCTTTAAAATGGATTTGGAGCATGGAGACGATTATCTCGGGATTGCAAGATAACCAAACAAAACTTTTAGTGGATTTCTACTTATTTTATTAAATATCATCTCCACCAAACAGGACAAGCTTGCATCTGTTATAGTTTTGGAGAAAAATGTGTTCATTTCATGTATGCGCGAAATGCCTTAAAAATGGCTTTAAAATGGATTTGGAGCATGGAGACGATTATCTCGGGATTGCAAGATAACCAAACAAAACTTTTAGTGGATTTCTACTTATTTTATTAAATATCATCTCCACCAAACAGGACAAGCTTGCATCTGTTATAGTTTTGGAGAAAAATGTGTTCATTTCATGTATGCGCGAAATGCCTTAAAAATGGCTTTAAAATGGATTTGGAGCATGGAGACGATTATCTCGGGATTGCAAGATAACCAAACAAAACTTTTAGTGGATTTCTACTTATTTTATTAAATATCATCTCCACCAAACAGGACAAGCTTGCATCTGTTATAGTTTTGGAGAAAAATGTGTTCATTTCATGTATGCGCGAAATGCCTTAAAAATGGCTTTAAAATGGATTTGGAGCATGGAGACGATTATCTCGGGATTGCAAGATAACCAAACAAAACTTTTAGTGGATTTCTACTTATTTTATTAAATATCATCTCCACCAAACAGGACAAGCTTGCATCTGTTATAGTTTTGGAGAAAAATGTGTTCATTTCATGTATGCGCGAAATGCCTTAAAAATGGCTTTAAAATGGATTTGGAGCATGGAGACGATTATCTCGGGATTGCAAGATAACCAAACAAAACTTTTAGTGGATTTCTACTTATTTTATTAAATATCATCTCCACCAAACAGGACAAGCTTGCATCTGTTATAGTTTTGGAGAAAAATGTGTTCATTTCATGTATGCGCGAAATGCCTTAAAAATGGCTTTAAAATGGATTTGGAGCATGGAGACGATTATCTCGGGATTGCAAGATAACCAAACAAAACTTTTAGTGGATTTCTACTTATTTTATTAAATATCATCTCCACCAAACAGGACAAGCTTGCATCTGTTATAGTTTTGGAGAAAAATGTGTTCATTTCATGTATGCGCGAAATGCCTTAAAAATGGCTTTAAAATGGATTTGGAGCATGGAGACGATTATCTCGGGATTGCAAGATAACCAAACAAAACTTTTAGTGGATTTCTACTTATTTTATTAAATATCATCTCCACCAAACAGGACAAGCTTGCATCTGTTATAGTTTTGGAGAAAAATGTGTTCATTTCATGTATGCGCGAAATGCCTTAAAAATGGCTTTAAAATGGATTTGGAGCATGGAGACGATTATCTCGGGATTGCAAGATAACCAAACAAAACTTTTAGTGGATTTCTACTTATTTTATTAAATATCATCTCCACCAAACAGGACAAGCTTGCATCTGTTATAGTTTTGGAGAAAAATGTGTTCATTTCATGTATGCGCGAAATGCCTTAAAAATGGCTTTAAAATGGATTTGGAGCATGGAGACGATTATCTCGGGATTGCAAGATAACCAAACAAAACTTTTAGTGGATTTCTACTTATTTTATTAAATATCATCTCCACCAAACAGGACAAGCTTGCATCTGTTATAGTTTTGGAGAAAAATGTGTTCATTTCATGTATGCGCGAAATGCCTTAAAAATGGCTTTAAAATGGATTTGGAGCATGGAGACGATTATCTCGGGATTGCAAGATAACCAAACAAAACTTTTAGTGGATTTCTACTTATTTTATTAAATATCATCTCCACCAAACAGGACAAGCTTGCATCTGTTATAGTTTTGGAGAAAAATGTGTTCATTTCATGTATGCGCGAAATGCCTTAAAAATGGCTTTAAAATGGATTTGGAGCATGGAGACGATTATCTCGGGATTGCAAGATAACCAAACAAAACTTTTAGTGGATTTCTACTTATTTTATTAAATATCATCTCCACCAAACAGGACAAGCTTGCATCTGTTATAGTTTTGGAGAAAAATGTGTTCATTTCATGTATGCGCGAAATGCCTTAAAAATGGCTTTAAAATGGATTTGGAGCATGGAGACGATTATCTCGGGATTGCAAGATAACCAAACAAAACTTTTAGTGGATTTCTACTTATTTTATTAAATATCATCTCCACCAAACAGGACAAGCTTGCATCTGTTATAGTTTTGGAGAAAAATGTGTTCATTTCATGTATGCGCGAAATGCCTTAAAAATGGCTTTAAAATGGATTTGGAGCATGGAGACGATTATCTCGGGATTGCAAGATAACCAAACAAAACTTTTAGTGGATTTCTACTTATTTTATTAAATATCATCTCCACCAAACAGGACAAGCTTGCATCTGTTATAGTTTTGGAGAAAAATGTGTTCATTTCATGTATGCGCGAAATGCCTTAAAAATGGCTTTAAAATGGATTTGGAGCATGGAGACGATTATCTCGGGATTGCAAGATAACCAAACAAAACTTTTAGTGGATTTCTACTTATTTTATTAAATATCATCTCCACCAAACAGGACAAGCTTGCATCTGTTATAGTTTTGGAGAAAAATGTGTTCATTTCATGTATGCGCGAAATGCCTTAAAAATGGCTTTAAAATGGATTTGGAGCATGGAGACGATTATCTCGGGATTGCAAGATAACCAAACAAAACTTTTAGTGGATTTCTACTTATTTTATTAAATATCATCTCCACCAAACAGGACAAGCTTGCATCTGTTATAGTTTTGGAGAAAAATGTGTTCATTTCATGTATGCGCGAAATGCCTTAAAAATGGCTTTAAAATGGATTTGGAGCATGGAGACGATTATCTCGGGATTGCAAGATAACCAAACAAAACTTTTAGTGGATTTCTACTTATTTTATTAAATATCATCTCCACCAAACAGGACAAGCTTGCATCTGTTATAGTTTTGGAGAAAAATGTGTTCATTTCATGTATGCGCGAAATGCCTTAAAAATGGCTTTAAAATGGATTTGGAGCATGGAGACGATTATCTCGGGATTGCAAGATAACCAAACAAAACTTTTAGTGGATTTCTACTTATTTTATTAAATATCATCTCCACCAAACAGGACAAGCTTGCATCTGTTATAGTTTTGGAGAAAAATGTGTTCATTTCATGTATGCGCGAAATGCCTTAAAAATGGCTTTAAAATGGATTTGGAGCATGGAGACGATTATCTCGGGATTGCAAGATAACCAAACAAAACTTTTAGTGGATTTCTACTTATTTTATTAAATATCATCTCCACCAAACAGGACAAGCTTGCATCTGTTATAGTTTTGGAGAAAAATGTGTTCATTTCATGTATGCGCGAAATGCCTTAAAAATGGCTTTAAAATGGATTTGGAGCATGGAGACGATTATCTCGGGATTGCAAGATAACCAAACAAAACTTTTAGTGGATTTCTACTTATTTTATTAAATATCATCTCCACCAAACAGGACAAGCTTGCATCTGTTATAGTTTTGGAGAAAAATGTGTTCATTTCATGTATGCGCGAAATGCCTTAAAAATGGCTTTAAAATGGATTTGGAGCATGGAGACGATTATCTCGGGATTGCAAGATAACCAAACAAAACTTTTAGTGGATTTCTACTTATTTTATTAAATATCATCTCCACCAAACAGGACAAGCTTGCATCTGTTATAGTTTTGGAGAAAAATGTGTTCATTTCATGTATGCGCGAAATGCCTTAAAAATGGCTTTAAAATGGATTTGGAGCATGGAGACGATTATCTCGGGATTGCAAGATAACCAAACAAAACTTTTAGTGGATTTCTACTTATTTTATTAAATATCATCTCCACCAAACAGGACAAGCTTGCATCTGTTATAGTTTTGGAGAAAAATGTGTTCATTTCATGTATGCGCGAAATGCCTTAAAAATGGCTTTAAAATGGATTTGGAGCATGGAGACGATTATCTCGGGATTGCAAGATAACCAAACAAAACTTTTAGTGGATTTCTACTTATTTTATTAAATATCATCTCCACCAAACAGGACAAGCTTGCATCTGTTATAGTTTTGGAGAAAAATGTGTTCATTTCATGTATGCGCGAAATGCCTTAAAAATGGCTTTAAAATGGATTTGGAGCATGGAGACGATTATCTCGGGATTGCAAGATAACCAAACAAAACTTTTAGTGGATTTCTACTTATTTTATTAAATATCATCTCCACCAAACAGGACAAGCTTGCATCTGTTATAGTTTTGGAGAAAAATGTGTTCATTTCATGTATGCGCGAAATGCCTTAAAAATGGCTTTAAAATGGATTTGGAGCATGGAGACGATTATCTCGGGATTGCAAGATAACCAAACAAAACTTTTAGTGGATTTCTACTTATTTTATTAAATATCATCTCCACCAAACAGGACAAGCTTGCATCTGTTATAGTTTTGGAGAAAAATGTGTTCATTTCATGTATGCGCGAAATGCCTTAAAAATGGCTTTAAAATGGATTTGGAGCATGGAGACGATTATCTCGGGATTGCAAGATAACCAAACAAAACTTTTAGTGGATTTCTACTTATTTTATTAAATATCATCTCCACCAAACAGGACAAGCTTGCATCTGTTATAGTTTTGGAGAAAAATGTGTTCATTTCATGTATGCGCGAAATGCCTTAAAAATGGCTTTAAAATGGATTTGGAGCATGGAGACGATTATCTCGGGATTGCAAGATAACCAAACAAAACTTTTAGTGGATTTCTACTTATTTTATTAAATATCATCTCCACCAAACAGGACAAGCTTGCATCTGTTATAGTTTTGGAGAAAAATGTGTTCATTTCATGTATGCGCGAAATGCCTTAAAAATGGCTTTAAAATGGATTTGGAGCATGGAGACGATTATCTCGGGATTGCAAGATAACCAAACAAAACTTTTAGTGGATTTCTACTTATTTTATTAAATATCATCTCCACCAAACAGGACAAGCTTGCATCTGTTATAGTTTTGGAGAAAAATGTGTTCATTTCATGTATGCGCGAAATGCCTTAAAAATGGCTTTAAAATGGATTTGGAGCATGGAGACGATTATCTCGGGATTGCAAGATAACCAAACAAAACTTTTAGTGGATTTCTACTTATTTTATTAAATATCATCTCCACCAAACAGGACAAGCTTGCATCTGTTATAGTTTTGGAGAAAAATGTGTTCATTTCATGTATGCGCGAAATGCCTTAAAAATGGCTTTAAAATGGATTTGGAGCATGGAGACGATTATCTCGGGATTGCAAGATAACCAAACAAAACTTTTAGTGGATTTCTACTTATTTTATTAAATATCATCTCCACCAAACAGGACAAGCTTGCATCTGTTATAGTTTTGGAGAAAAATGTGTTCATTTCATGTATGCGCGAAATGCCTTAAAAATGGCTTTAAAATGGATTTGGAGCATGGAGACGATTATCTCGGGATTGCAAGATAACCAAACAAAACTTTTAGTGGATTTCTACTTATTTTATTAAATATCATCTCCACCAAACAGGACAAGCTTGCATCTGTTATAGTTTTGGAGAAAAATGTGTTCATTTCATGTATGCGCGAAATGCCTTAAAAATGGCTTTAAAATGGATTTGGAGCATGGAGACGATTATCTCGGGATTGCAAGATAACCAAACAAAACTTTTAGTGGATTTCTACTTATTTTATTAAATATCATCTCCACCAAACAGGACAAGCTTGCATCTGTTATAGTTTTGGAGAAAAATGTGTTCATTTCATGTATGCGCGAAATGCCTTAAAAATGGCTTTAAAATGGATTTGGAGCATGGAGACGATTATCTCGGGATTGCAAGATAACCAAACAAAACTTTTAGTGGATTTCTACTTATTTTATTAAATATCATCTCCACCAAACAGGACAAGCTTGCATCTGTTATAGTTTTGGAGAAAAATGTGTTCATTTCATGTATGCGCGAAATGCCTTAAAAATGGCTTTAAAATGGATTTGGAGCATGGAGACGATTATCTCGGGATTGCAAGATAACCAAACAAAACTTTTAGTGGATTTCTACTTATTTTATTAAATATCATCTCCACCAAACAGGACAAGCTTGCATCTGTTATAGTTTTGGAGAAAAATGTGTTCATTTCATGTATGCGCGAAATGCCTTAAAAATGGCTTTAAAATGGATTTGGAGCATGGAGACGATTATCTCGGGATTGCAAGATAACCAAACAAAACTTTTAGTGGATTTCTACTTATTTTATTAAATATCATCTCCACCAAACAGGACAAGCTTGCATCTGTTATAGTTTTGGAGAAAAATGTGTTCATTTCATGTATGCGCGAAATGCCTTAAAAATGGCTTTAAAATGGATTTGGAGCATGGAGACGATTATCTCGGGATTGCAAGATAACCAAACAAAACTTTTAGTGGATTTCTACTTATTTTATTAAATATCATCTCCACCAAACAGGACAAGCTTGCATCTGTTATAGTTTTGGAGAAAAATGTGTTCATTTCATGTATGCGCGAAATGCCTTAAAAATGGCTTTAAAATGGATTTGGAGCATGGAGACGATTATCTCGGGATTGCAAGATAACCAAACAAAACTTTTAGTGGATTTCTACTTATTTTATTAAATATCATCTCCACCAAACAGGACAAGCTTGCATCTGTTATAGTTTTGGAGAAAAATGTGTTCATTTCATGTATGCGCGAAATGCCTTAAAAATGGCTTTAAAATGGATTTGGAGCATGGAGACGATTATCTCGGGATTGCAAGATAACCAAACAAAACTTTTAGTGGATTTCTACTTATTTTATTAAATATCATCTCCACCAAACAGGACAAGCTTGCATCTGTTATAGTTTTGGAGAAAAATGTGTTCATTTCATGTATGCGCGAAATGCCTTAAAAATGGCTTTAAAATGGATTTGGAGCATGGAGACGATTATCTCGGGATTGCAAGATAACCAAACAAAACTTTTAGTGGATTTCTACTTATTTTATTAAATATCATCTCCACCAAACAGGACAAGCTTGCATCTGTTATAGTTTTGGAGAAAAATGTGTTCATTTCATGTATGCGCGAAATGCCTTAAAAATGGCTTTAAAATGGATTTGGAGCATGGAGACGATTATCTCGGGATTGCAAGATAACCAAACAAAACTTTTAGTGGATTTCTACTTATTTTATTAAATATCATCTCCACCAAACAGGACAAGCTTGCATCTGTTATAGTTTTGGAGAAAAATGTGTTCATTTCATGTATGCGCGAAATGCCTTAAAAATGGCTTTAAAATGGATTTGGAGCATGGAGACGATTATCTCGGGATTGCAAGATAACCAAACAAAACTTTTAGTGGATTTCTACTTATTTTATTAAATATCATCTCCACCAAACAGGACAAGCTTGCATCTGTTATAGTTTTGGAGAAAAATGTGTTCATTTCATGTATGCGCGAAATGCCTTAAAAATGGCTTTAAAATGGATTTGGAGCATGGAGACGATTATCTCGGGATTGCAAGATAACCAAACAAAACTTTTAGTGGATTTCTACTTATTTTATTAAATATCATCTCCACCAAACAGGACAAGCTTGCATCTGTTATAGTTTTGGAGAAAAATGTGTTCATTTCATGTATGCGCGAAATGCCTTAAAAATGGCTTTAAAATGGATTTGGAGCATGGAGACGATTATCTCGGGATTGCAAGATAACCAAACAAAACTTTTAGTGGATTTCTACTTATTTTATTAAATATCATCTCCACCAAACAGGACAAGCTTGCATCTGTTATAGTTTTGGAGAAAAATGTGTTCATTTCATGTATGCGCGAAATGCCTTAAAAATGGCTTTAAAATGGATTTGGAGCATGGAGACGATTATCTCGGGATTGCAAGATAACCAAACAAAACTTTTAGTGGATTTCTACTTATTTTATTAAATATCATCTCCACCAAACAGGACAAGCTTGCATCTGTTATAGTTTTGGAGAAAAATGTGTTCATTTCATGTATGCGCGAAATGCCTTAAAAATGGCTTTAAAATGGATTTGGAGCATGGAGACGATTATCTCGGGATTGCAAGATAACCAAACAAAACTTTTAGTGGATTTCTACTTATTTTATTAAATATCATCTCCACCAAACAGGACAAGCTTGCATCTGTTATAGTTTTGGAGAAAAATGTGTTCATTTCATGTATGCGCGAAATGCCTTAAAAATGGCTTTAAAATGGATTTGGAGCATGGAGACGATTATCTCGGGATTGCAAGATAACCAAACAAAACTTTTAGTGGATTTCTACTTATTTTATTAAATATCATCTCCACCAAACAGGACAAGCTTGCATCTGTTATAGTTTTGGAGAAAAATGTGTTCATTTCATGTATGCGCGAAATGCCTTAAAAATGGCTTTAAAATGGATTTGGAGCATGGAGACGATTATCTCGGGATTGCAAGATAACCAAACAAAACTTTTAGTGGATTTCTACTTATTTTATTAAATATCATCTCCACCAAACAGGACAAGCTTGCATCTGTTATAGTTTTGGAGAAAAATGTGTTCATTTCATGTATGCGCGAAATGCCTTAAAAATGGCTTTAAAATGGATTTGGAGCATGGAGACGATTATCTCGGGATTGCAAGATAACCAAACAAAACTTTTAGTGGATTTCTACTTATTTTATTAAATATCATCTCCACCAAACAGGACAAGCTTGCATCTGTTATAGTTTTGGAGAAAAATGTGTTCATTTCATGTATGCGCGAAATGCCTTAAAAATGGCTTTAAAATGGATTTGGAGCATGGAGACGATTATCTCGGGATTGCAAGATAACCAAACAAAACTTTTAGTGGATTTCTACTTATTTTATTAAATATCATCTCCACCAAACAGGACAAGCTTGCATCTGTTATAGTTTTGGAGAAAAATGTGTTCATTTCATGTATGCGCGAAATGCCTTAAAAATGGCTTTAAAATGGATTTGGAGCATGGAGACGATTATCTCGGGATTGCAAGATAACCAAACAAAACTTTTAGTGGATTTCTACTTATTTTATTAAATATCATCTCCACCAAACAGGACAAGCTTGCATCTGTTATAGTTTTGGAGAAAAATGTGTTCATTTCATGTATGCGCGAAATGCCTTAAAAATGGCTTTAAAATGGATTTGGAGCATGGAGACGATTATCTCGGGATTGCAAGATAACCAAACAAAACTTTTAGTGGATTTCTACTTATTTTATTAAATATCATCTCCACCAAACAGGACAAGCTTGCATCTGTTATAGTTTTGGAGAAAAATGTGTTCATTTCATGTATGCGCGAAATGCCTTAAAAATGGCTTTAAAATGGATTTGGAGCATGGAGACGATTATCTCGGGATTGCAAGATAACCAAACAAAACTTTTAGTGGATTTCTACTTATTTTATTAAATATCATCTCCACCAAACAGGACAAGCTTGCATCTGTTATAGTTTTGGAGAAAAATGTGTTCATTTCATGTATGCGCGAAATGCCTTAAAAATGGCTTTAAAATGGATTTGGAGCATGGAGACGATTATCTCGGGATTGCAAGATAACCAAACAAAACTTTTAGTGGATTTCTACTTATTTTATTAAATATCATCTCCACCAAACAGGACAAGCTTGCATCTGTTATAGTTTTGGAGAAAAATGTGTTCATTTCATGTATGCGCGAAATGCCTTAAAAATGGCTTTAAAATGGATTTGGAGCATGGAGACGATTATCTCGGGATTGCAAGATAACCAAACAAAACTTTTAGTGGATTTCTACTTATTTTATTAAATATCATCTCCACCAAACAGGACAAGCTTGCATCTGTTATAGTTTTGGAGAAAAATGTGTTCATTTCATGTATGCGCGAAATGCCTTAAAAATGGCTTTAAAATGGATTTGGAGCATGGAGACGATTATCTCGGGATTGCAAGATAACCAAACAAAACTTTTAGTGGATTTCTACTTATTTTATTAAATATCATCTCCACCAAACAGGACAAGCTTGCATCTGTTATAGTTTTGGAGAAAAATGTGTTCATTTCATGTATGCGCGAAATGCCTTAAAAATGGCTTTAAAATGGATTTGGAGCATGGAGACGATTATCTCGGGATTGCAAGATAACCAAACAAAACTTTTAGTGGATTTCTACTTATTTTATTAAATATCATCTCCACCAAACAGGACAAGCTTGCATCTGTTATAGTTTTGGAGAAAAATGTGTTCATTTCATGTATGCGCGAAATGCCTTAAAAATGGCTTTAAAATGGATTTGGAGCATGGAGACGATTATCTCGGGATTGCAAGATAACCAAACAAAACTTTTAGTGGATTTCTACTTATTTTATTAAATATCATCTCCACCAAACAGGACAAGCTTGCATCTGTTATAGTTTTGGAGAAAAATGTGTTCATTTCATGTATGCGCGAAATGCCTTAAAAATGGCTTTAAAATGGATTTGGAGCATGGAGACGATTATCTCGGGATTGCAAGATAACCAAACAAAACTTTTAGTGGATTTCTACTTATTTTATTAAATATCATCTCCACCAAACAGGACAAGCTTGCATCTGTTATAGTTTTGGAGAAAAATGTGTTCATTTCATGTATGCGCGAAATGCCTTAAAAATGGCTTTAAAATGGATTTGGAGCATGGAGACGATTATCTCGGGATTGCAAGATAACCAAACAAAACTTTTAGTGGATTTCTACTTATTTTATTAAATATCATCTCCACCAAACAGGACAAGCTTGCATCTGTTATAGTTTTGGAGAAAAATGTGTTCATTTCATGTATGCGCGAAATGCCTTAAAAATGGCTTTAAAATGGATTTGGAGCATGGAGACGATTATCTCGGGATTGCAAGATAACCAAACAAAACTTTTAGTGGATTTCTACTTATTTTATTAAATATCATCTCCACCAAACAGGACAAGCTTGCATCTGTTATAGTTTTGGAGAAAAATGTGTTCATTTCATGTATGCGCGAAATGCCTTAAAAATGGCTTTAAAATGGATTTGGAGCATGGAGACGATTATCTCGGGATTGCAAGATAACCAAACAAAACTTTTAGTGGATTTCTACTTATTTTATTAAATATCATCTCCACCAAACAGGACAAGCTTGCATCTGTTATAGTTTTGGAGAAAAATGTGTTCATTTCATGTATGCGCGAAATGCCTTAAAAATGGCTTTAAAATGGATTTGGAGCATGGAGACGATTATCTCGGGATTGCAAGATAACCAAACAAAACTTTTAGTGGATTTCTACTTATTTTATTAAATATCATCTCCACCAAACAGGACAAGCTTGCATCTGTTATAGTTTTGGAGAAAAATGTGTTCATTTCATGTATGCGCGAAATGCCTTAAAAATGGCTTTAAAATGGATTTGGAGCATGGAGACGATTATCTCGGGATTGCAAGATAACCAAACAAAACTTTTAGTGGATTTCTACTTATTTTATTAAATATCATCTCCACCAAACAGGACAAGCTTGCATCTGTTATAGTTTTGGAGAAAAATGTGTTCATTTCATGTATGCGCGAAATGCCTTAAAAATGGCTTTAAAATGGATTTGGAGCATGGAGACGATTATCTCGGGATTGCAAGATAACCAAACAAAACTTTTAGTGGATTTCTACTTATTTTATTAAATATCATCTCCACCAAACAGGACAAGCTTGCATCTGTTATAGTTTTGGAGAAAAATGTGTTCATTTCATGTATGCGCGAAATGCCTTAAAAATGGCTTTAAAATGGATTTGGAGCATGGAGACGATTATCTCGGGATTGCAAGATAACCAAACAAAACTTTTAGTGGATTTCTACTTATTTTATTAAATATCATCTCCACCAAACAGGACAAGCTTGCATCTGTTATAGTTTTGGAGAAAAATGTGTTCATTTCATGTATGCGCGAAATGCCTTAAAAATGGCTTTAAAATGGATTTGGAGCATGGAGACGATTATCTCGGGATTGCAAGATAACCAAACAAAACTTTTAGTGGATTTCTACTTATTTTATTAAATATCATCTCCACCAAACAGGACAAGCTTGCATCTGTTATAGTTTTGGAGAAAAATGTGTTCATTTCATGTATGCGCGAAATGCCTTAAAAATGGCTTTAAAATGGATTTGGAGCATGGAGACGATTATCTCGGGATTGCAAGATAACCAAACAAAACTTTTAGTGGATTTCTACTTATTTTATTAAATATCATCTCCACCAAACAGGACAAGCTTGCATCTGTTATAGTTTTGGAGAAAAATGTGTTCATTTCATGTATGCGCGAAATGCCTTAAAAATGGCTTTAAAATGGATTTGGAGCATGGAGACGATTATCTCGGGATTGCAAGATAACCAAACAAAACTTTTAGTGGATTTCTACTTATTTTATTAAATATCATCTCCACCAAACAGGACAAGCTTGCATCTGTTATAGTTTTGGAGAAAAATGTGTTCATTTCATGTATGCGCGAAATGCCTTAAAAATGGCTTTAAAATGGATTTGGAGCATGGAGACGATTATCTCGGGATTGCAAGATAACCAAACAAAACTTTTAGTGGATTTCTACTTATTTTATTAAATATCATCTCCACCAAACAGGACAAGCTTGCATCTGTTATAGTTTTGGAGAAAAATGTGTTCATTTCATGTATGCGCGAAATGCCTTAAAAATGGCTTTAAAATGGATTTGGAGCATGGAGACGATTATCTCGGGATTGCAAGATAACCAAACAAAACTTTTAGTGGATTTCTACTTATTTTATTAAATATCATCTCCACCAAACAGGACAAGCTTGCATCTGTTATAGTTTTGGAGAAAAATGTGTTCATTTCATGTATGCGCGAAATGCCTTAAAAATGGCTTTAAAATGGATTTGGAGCATGGAGACGATTATCTCGGGATTGCAAGATAACCAAACAAAACTTTTAGTGGATTTCTACTTATTTTATTAAATATCATCTCCACCAAACAGGACAAGCTTGCATCTGTTATAGTTTTGGAGAAAAATGTGTTCATTTCATGTATGCGCGAAATGCCTTAAAAATGGCTTTAAAATGGATTTGGAGCATGGAGACGATTATCTCGGGATTGCAAGATAACCAAACAAAACTTTTAGTGGATTTCTACTTATTTTATTAAATATCATCTCCACCAAACAGGACAAGCTTGCATCTGTTATAGTTTTGGAGAAAAATGTGTTCATTTCATGTATGCGCGAAATGCCTTAAAAATGGCTTTAAAATGGATTTGGAGCATGGAGACGATTATCTCGGGATTGCAAGATAACCAAACAAAACTTTTAGTGGATTTCTACTTATTTTATTAAATATCATCTCCACCAAACAGGACAAGCTTGCATCTGTTATAGTTTTGGAGAAAAATGTGTTCATTTCATGTATGCGCGAAATGCCTTAAAAATGGCTTTAAAATGGATTTGGAGCATGGAGACGATTATCTCGGGATTGCAAGATAACCAAACAAAACTTTTAGTGGATTTCTACTTATTTTATTAAATATCATCTCCACCAAACAGGACAAGCTTGCATCTGTTATAGTTTTGGAGAAAAATGTGTTCATTTCATGTATGCGCGAAATGCCTTAAAAATGGCTTTAAAATGGATTTGGAGCATGGAGACGATTATCTCGGGATTGCAAGATAACCAAACAAAACTTTTAGTGGATTTCTACTTATTTTATTAAATATCATCTCCACCAAACAGGACAAGCTTGCATCTGTTATAGTTTTGGAGAAAAATGTGTTCATTTCATGTATGCGCGAAATGCCTTAAAAATGGCTTTAAAATGGATTTGGAGCATGGAGACGATTATCTCGGGATTGCAAGATAACCAAACAAAACTTTTAGTGGATTTCTACTTATTTTATTAAATATCATCTCCACCAAACAGGACAAGCTTGCATCTGTTATAGTTTTGGAGAAAAATGTGTTCATTTCATGTATGCGCGAAATGCCTTAAAAATGGCTTTAAAATGGATTTGGAGCATGGAGACGATTATCTCGGGATTGCAAGATAACCAAACAAAACTTTTAGTGGATTTCTACTTATTTTATTAAATATCATCTCCACCAAACAGGACAAGCTTGCATCTGTTATAGTTTTGGAGAAAAATGTGTTCATTTCATGTATGCGCGAAATGCCTTAAAAATGGCTTTAAAATGGATTTGGAGCATGGAGACGATTATCTCGGGATTGCAAGATAACCAAACAAAACTTTTAGTGGATTTCTACTTATTTTATTAAATATCATCTCCACCAAACAGGACAAGCTTGCATCTGTTATAGTTTTGGAGAAAAATGTGTTCATTTCATGTATGCGCGAAATGCCTTAAAAATGGCTTTAAAATGGATTTGGAGCATGGAGACGATTATCTCGGGATTGCAAGATAACCAAACAAAACTTTTAGTGGATTTCTACTTATTTTATTAAATATCATCTCCACCAAACAGGACAAGCTTGCATCTGTTATAGTTTTGGAGAAAAATGTGTTCATTTCATGTATGCGCGAAATGCCTTAAAAATGGCTTTAAAATGGATTTGGAGCATGGAGACGATTATCTCGGGATTGCAAGATAACCAAACAAAACTTTTAGTGGATTTCTACTTATTTTATTAAATATCATCTCCACCAAACAGGACAAGCTTGCATCTGTTATAGTTTTGGAGAAAAATGTGTTCATTTCATGTATGCGCGAAATGCCTTAAAAATGGCTTTAAAATGGATTTGGAGCATGGAGACGATTATCTCGGGATTGCAAGATAACCAAACAAAACTTTTAGTGGATTTCTACTTATTTTATTAAATATCATCTCCACCAAACAGGACAAGCTTGCATCTGTTATAGTTTTGGAGAAAAATGTGTTCATTTCATGTATGCGCGAAATGCCTTAAAAATGGCTTTAAAATGGATTTGGAGCATGGAGACGATTATCTCGGGATTGCAAGATAACCAAACAAAACTTTTAGTGGATTTCTACTTATTTTATTAAATATCATCTCCACCAAACAGGACAAGCTTGCATCTGTTATAGTTTTGGAGAAAAATGTGTTCATTTCATGTATGCGCGAAATGCCTTAAAAATGGCTTTAAAATGGATTTGGAGCATGGAGACGATTATCTCGGGATTGCAAGATAACCAAACAAAACTTTTAGTGGATTTCTACTTATTTTATTAAATATCATCTCCACCAAACAGGACAAGCTTGCATCTGTTATAGTTTTGGAGAAAAATGTGTTCATTTCATGTATGCGCGAAATGCCTTAAAAATGGCTTTAAAAATGGATTTGGAGCATGGAGACGATTATCTCGGGATTGCAAGATAACCAAACAAAACTTTTAGTGGATTTCTACTTATTTTATTAAATATCATCTCCACCAAACAGGACAAGCTTGCATCTGTTATAGTTTTGGAGAAAAATGTGTTCATTTCATGTATGCGCGAAATGCCTTAAAAATGGCTTTAAAATGGATTTGGAGCATGGAGACGATTATCTCGGGATTGCAAGATAACCAAACAAAACTTTTAGTGGATTTCTACTTATTTTATTAAATATCATCTCCACCAAACAGGACAAGCTTGCATCTGTTATAGTTTTGGAGAAAAATGTGTTCATTTCATGTATGCGCGAAATGCCTTAAAAATGGCTTTAAAATGGATTTGGAGCATGGAGACGATTATCTCGGGATTGCAAGATAACCAAACAAAACTTTTAGTGGATTTCTACTTATTTTATTAAATATCATCTCCACCAAACAGGACAAGCTTGCATCTGTTATAGTTTTGGAGAAAAATGTGTTCATTTCATGTATGCGCGAAATGCCTTAAAAATGGCTTTAAAATGGATTTGGAGCATGGAGACGATTATCTCGGGATTGCAAGATAACCAAACAAAACTTTTAGTGGATTTCTACTTATTTTATTAAATATCATCTCCACCAAACAGGACAAGCTTGCATCTGTTATAGTTTTGGAGAAAAATGTGTTCATTTCATGTATGCGCGAAATGCCTTAAAAATGGCTTTAAAATGGATTTGGAGCATGGAGACGATTATCTCGGGATTGCAAGATAACCAAACAAAACTTTTAGTGGATTTCTACTTATTTTATTAAATATCATCTCCACCAAACAGGACAAGCTTGCATCTGTTATAGTTTTGGAGAAAAATGTGTTCATTTCATGTATGCGCGAAATGCCTTAAAAATGGCTTTAAAATGGATTTGGAGCATGGAGACGATTATCTCGGGATTGCAAGATAACCAAACAAAACTTTTAGTGGATTTCTACTTATTTTATTAAATATCATCTCCACCAAACAGGACAAGCTTGCATCTGTTATAGTTTTGGAGAAAAATGTGTTCATTTCATGTATGCGCGAAATGCCTTAAAAATGGCTTTAAAATGGATTTGGAGCATGGAGACGATTATCTCGGGATTGCAAGATAACCAAACAAAACTTTTAGTGGATTTCTACTTATTTTATTAAATATCATCTCCACCAAACAGGACAAGCTTGCATCTGTTATAGTTTTGGAGAAAAATGTGTTCATTTCATGTATGCGCGAAATGCCTTAAAAATGGCTTTAAAATGGATTTGGAGCATGGAGACGATTATCTCGGGATTGCAAGATAACCAAACAAAACTTTTAGTGGATTTCTACTTATTTTATTAAATATCATCTCCACCAAACAGGACAAGCTTGCATCTGTTATAGTTTTGGAGAAAAATGTGTTCATTTCATGTATGCGCGAAATGCCTTAAAAATGGCTTTAAAATGGATTTGGAGCATGGAGACGATTATCTCGGGATTGCAAGATAACCAAACAAAACTTTTAGTGGATTTCTACTTATTTTATTAAATATCATCTCCACCAAACAGGACAAGCTTGCATCTGTTATAGTTTTGGAGAAAAATGTGTTCATTTCATGTATGCGCGAAATGCCTTAAAAATGGCTTTAAAATGGATTTGGAGCATGGAGACGATTATCTCGGGATTGCAAGATAACCAAACAAAACTTTTAGTGGATTTCTACTTATTTTATTAAATATCATCTCCACCAAACAGGACAAGCTTGCATCTGTTATAGTTTTGGAGAAAAATGTGTTCATTTCATGTATGCGCGAAATGCCTTAAAAATGGCTTTAAAATGGATTTGGAGCATGGAGACGATTATCTCGGGATTGCAAGATAACCAAACAAAACTTTTAGTGGATTTCTACTTATTTTATTAAATATCATCTCCACCAAACAGGACAAGCTTGCATCTGTTATAGTTTTGGAGAAAAATGTGTTCATTTCATGTATGCGCGAAATGCCTTAAAAATGGCTTTAAAATGGATTTGGAGCATGGAGACGATTATCTCGGGATTGCAAGATAACCAAACAAAACTTTTAGTGGATTTCTACTTATTTTATTAAATATCATCTCCACCAAACAGGACAAGCTTGCATCTGTTATAGTTTTGGAGAAAAATGTGTTCATTTCATGTATGCGCGAAATGCCTTAAAAATGGCTTTAAAATGGATTTGGAGCATGGAGACGATTATCTCGGGATTGCAAGATAACCAAACAAAACTTTTAGTGGATTTCTACTTATTTTATTAAATATCATCTCCACCAAACAGGACAAGCTTGCATCTGTTATAGTTTTGGAGAAAAATGTGTTCATTTCATGTATGCGCGAAATGCCTTAAAAATGGCTTTAAAATGGATTTGGAGCATGGAGACGATTATCTCGGGATTGCAAGATAACCAAACAAAACTTTTAGTGGATTTCTACTTATTTTATTAAATATCATCTCCACCAAACAGGACAAGCTTGCATCTGTTATAGTTTTGGAGAAAAATGTGTTCATTTCATGTATGCGCGAAATGCCTTAAAAATGGCTTTAAAATGGATTTGGAGCATGGAGACGATTATCTCGGGATTGCAAGATAACCAAACAAAACTTTTAGTGGATTTCTACTTATTTTATTAAATATCATCTCCACCAAACAGGACAAGCTTGCATCTGTTATAGTTTTGGAGAAAAATGTGTTCATTTCATGTATGCGCGAAATGCCTTAAAAATGGCTTTAAAATGGATTTGGAGCATGGAGACGATTATCTCGGGATTGCAAGATAACCAAACAAAACTTTTAGTGGATTTCTACTTATTTTATTAAATATCATCTCCACCAAACAGGACAAGCTTGCATCTGTTATAGTTTTGGAGAAAAATGTGTTCATTTCATGTATGCGCGAAATGCCTTAAAAATGGCTTTAAAATGGATTTGGAGCATGGAGACGATTATCTCGGGATTGCAAGATAACCAAACAAAACTTTTAGTGGATTTCTACTTATTTTATTAAATATCATCTCCACCAAACAGGACAAGCTTGCATCTGTTATAGTTTTGGAGAAAAATGTGTTCATTTCATGTATGCGCGAAATGCCTTAAAAATGGCTTTAAAATGGATTTGGAGCATGGAGACGATTATGCTCGGGATTGCAAGATAACCAAACAAAACTTTTAGTGGATTTCTACTTATTTTATTAAATATCATCTCCACCAAACAGGACAAGCTTGCATCTGTTATAGTTTTGGAGAAAAATGTGTTCATTTCATGTATGCGCGAAATGCCTTAAAAATGGCTTTAAAATGGATTTGGAGCATGGAGACGATTATCTCGGGATTGCAAGATAACCAAACAAAACTTTTAGTGGATTTCTACTTATTTTATTAAATATCATCTCCACCAAACAGGACAAGCTTGCATCTGTTATAGTTTTGGAGAAAAATGTGTTCATTTCATGTATGCGCGAAATGCCTTAAAAATGGCTTTAAAATGGATTTGGAGCATGGAGACGATTATCTCGGGATTGCAAGATAACCAAACAAAACTTTTAGTGGATTTCTACTTATTTTATTAAATATCATCTCCACCAAACAGGACAAGCTTGCATCTGTTATAGTTTTGGAGAAAAATGTGTTCATTTCATGTATGCGCGAAATGCCTTAAAAATGGCTTTAAAATGGATTTGGAGCATGGAGACGATTATCTCGGGATTGCAAGATAACCAAACAAAACTTTTAGTGGATTTCTACTTATTTTATTAAATATCATCTCCACCAAACAGGACAAGCTTGCATCTGTTATAGTTTTGGAGAAAAATGTGTTCATTTCATGTATGCGCGAAATGCCTTAAAAATGGCTTTAAAATGGATTTGGAGCATGGAGACGATTATCTCGGGATTGCAAGATAACCAAACAAAACTTTTAGTGGATTTCTACTTATTTTATTAAATATCATCTCCACCAAACAGGACAAGCTTGCATCTGTTATAGTTTTGGAGAAAAATGTGTTCATTTCATGTATGCGCGAAATGCCTTAAAAATGGCTTTAAAATGGATTTGGAGCATGGAGACGATTATCTCGGGATTGCAAGATAACCAAACAAAACTTTTAGTGGATTTCTACTTATTTTATTAAATATCATCTCCACCAAACAGGACAAGCTTGCATCTGTTATAGTTTTGGAGAAAAATGTGTTCATTTCATGTATGCGCGAAATGCCTTAAAAATGGCTTTAAAATGGATTTGGAGCATGGAGACGATTATCTCGGGATTGCAAGATAACCAAACAAAACTTTTAGTGGATTTCTACTTATTTTATTAAATATCATCTCCACCAAACAGGACAAGCTTGCATCTGTTATAGTTTTGGAGAAAAATGTGTTCATTTCATGTATGCGCGAAATGCCTTAAAAATGGCTTTAAAATGGATTTGGAGCATGGAGACGATTATCTCGGGATTGCAAGATAACCAAACAAAACTTTTAGTGGATTTCTACTTATTTTATTAAATATCATCTCCACCAAACAGGACAAGCTTGCATCTGTTATAGTTTTGGAGAAAAATGTGTTCATTTCATGTATGCGCGAAATGCCTTAAAAATGGCTTTAAAATGGATTTGGAGCATGGAGACGATTATCTCGGGATTGCAAGATAACCAAACAAAACTTTTAGTGGATTTCTACTTATTTTATTAAATATCATCTCCACCAAACAGGACAAGCTTGCATCTGTTATAGTTTTGGAGAAAAATGTGTTCATTTCATGTATGCGCGAAATGCCTTAAAAATGGCTTTAAAATGGATTTGGAGCATGGAGACGATTATCTCGGGATTGCAAGATAACCAAACAAAACTTTTAGTGGATTTCTACTTATTTTATTAAATATCATCTCCACCAAACAGGACAAGCTTGCATCTGTTATAGTTTTGGAGAAAAATGTGTTCATTTCATGTATGCGCGAAATGCCTTAAAAATGGCTTTAAAATGGATTTGGAGCATGGAGACGATTATCTCGGGATTGCAAGATAACCAAACAAAACTTTTAGTGGATTTCTACTTATTTTATTAAATATCATCTCCACCAAACAGGACAAGCTTGCATCTGTTATAGTTTTGGAGAAAAATGTGTTCATTTCATGTATGCGCGAAATGCCTTAAAAATGGCTTTAAAATGGATTTGGAGCATGGAGACGATTATCTCGGGATTGCAAGATAACCAAACAAAACTTTTAGTGGATTTCTACTTATTTTATTAAATATCATCTCCACCAAACAGGACAAGCTTGCATCTGTTATAGTTTTGGAGAAAAATGTGTTCATTTCATGTATGCGCGAAATGCCTTAAAAATGGCTTTAAAATGGATTTGGAGCATGGAGACGATTATCTCGGGATTGCAAGATAACCAAACAAAACTTTTAGTGGATTTCTACTTATTTTATTAAATATCATCTCCACCAAACAGGACAAGCTTGCATCTGTTATAGTTTTGGAGAAAAATGTGTTCATTTCATGTATGCGCGAAATGCCTTAAAAATGGCTTTAAAATGGATTTGGAGCATGGAGACGATTATCTCGGGATTGCAAGATAACCAAACAAAACTTTTAGTGGATTTCTACTTATTTTATTAAATATCATCTCCACCAAACAGGACAAGCTTGCATCTGTTATAGTTTTGGAGAAAAATGTGTTCATTTCATGTATGCGCGAAATGCCTTAAAAATGGCTTTAAAATGGATTTGGAGCATGGAGACGATTATCTCGGGATTGCAAGATAACCAAACAAAACTTTTAGTGGATTTCTACTTATTTTATTAAATATCATCTCCACCAAACAGGACAAGCTTGCATCTGTTATAGTTTTGGAGAAAAATGTGTTCATTTCATGTATGCGCGAAATGCCTTAAAAATGGCTTTAAAATGGATTTGGAGCATGGAGACGATTATCTCGGGATTGCAAGATAACCAAACAAAACTTTTAGTGGATTTCTACTTATTTTATTAAATATCATCTCCACCAAACAGGACAAGCTTGCATCTGTTATAGTTTTGGAGAAAAATGTGTTCATTTCATGTATGCGCGAAATGCCTTAAAAATGGCTTTAAAATGGATTTGGAGCATGGAGACGATTATCTCGGGATTGCAAGATAACCAAACAAAACTTTTAGTGGATTTCTACTTATTTTATTAAATATCATCTCCACCAAACAGGACAAGCTTGCATCTGTTATAGTTTTGGAGAAAAATGTGTTCATTTCATGTATGCGCGAAATGCCTTAAAAATGGCTTTAAAATGGATTTGGAGCATGGAGACGATTATCTCGGGATTGCAAGATAACCAAACAAAACTTTTAGTGGATTTCTACTTATTTTATTAAATATCATCTCCACCAAACAGGACAAGCTTGCATCTGTTATAGTTTTGGAGAAAAATGTGTTCATTTCATGTATGCGCGAAATGCCTTAAAAATGGCTTTAAAATGGATTTGGAGCATGGAGACGATTATCTCGGGATTGCAAGATAACCAAACAAAACTTTTAGTGGATTTCTACTTATTTTATTAAATATCATCTCCACCAAACAGGACAAGCTTGCATCTGTTATAGTTTTGGAGAAAAATGTGTTCATTTCATGTATGCGCGAAATGCCTTAAAAATGGCTTTAAAATGGATTTGGAGCATGGAGACGATTATCTCGGGATTGCAAGATAACCAAACAAAACTTTTAGTGGATTTCTACTTATTTTATTAAATATCATCTCCACCAAACAGGACAAGCTTGCATCTGTTATAGTTTTGGAGAAAAATGTGTTCATTTCATGTATGCGCGAAATGCCTTAAAAATGGCTTTAAAATGGATTTGGAGCATGGAGACGATTATCTCGGGATTGCAAGATAACCAAACAAAACTTTTAGTGGATTTCTACTTATTTTATTAAATATCATCTCCACCAAACAGGACAAGCTTGCATCTGTTATAGTTTTGGAGAAAAATGTGTTCATTTCATGTATGCGCGAAATGCCTTAAAAATGGCTTTAAAATGGATTTGGAGCATGGAGACGATTATCTCGGGATTGCAAGATAACCAAACAAAACTTTTAGTGGATTTCTACTTATTTTATTAAATATCATCTCCACCAAACAGGACAAGCTTGCATCTGTTATAGTTTTGGAGAAAAATGTGTTCATTTCATGTATGCGCGAAATGCCTTAAAAATGGCTTTAAAATGGATTTGGAGCATGGAGACGATTATCTCGGGATTGCAAGATAACCAAACAAAACTTTTAGTGGATTTCTACTTATTTTATTAAATATCATCTCCACCAAACAGGACAAGCTTGCATCTGTTATAGTTTTGGAGAAAAATGTGTTCATTTCATGTATGCGCGAAATGCCTTAAAAATGGCTTTAAAATGGATTTGGAGCATGGAGACGATTATCTCGGGATTGCAAGATAACCAAACAAAACTTTTAGTGGATTTCTACTTATTTTATTAAATATCATCTCCACCAAACAGGACAAGCTTGCATCTGTTATAGTTTTGGAGAAAAATGTGTTCATTTCATGTATGCGCGAAATGCCTTAAAAATGGCTTTAAAATGGATTTGGAGCATGGAGACGATTATCTCGGGATTGCAAGATAACCAAACAAAACTTTTAGTGGATTTCTACTTATTTTATTAAATATCATCTCCACCAAACAGGACAAGCTTGCATCTGTTATAGTTTTGGAGAAAAATGTGTTCATTTCATGTATGCGCGAAATGCCTTAAAAATGGCTTTAAAATGGATTTGGAGCATGGAGACGATTATCTCGGGATTGCAAGATAACCAAACAAAACTTTTAGTGGATTTCTACTTATTTTATTAAATATCATCTCCACCAAACAGGACAAGCTTGCATCTGTTATAGTTTTGGAGAAAAATGTGTTCATTTCATGTATGCGCGAAATGCCTTAAAAATGGCTTTAAAATGGATTTGGAGCATGGAGACGATTATCTCGGGATTGCAAGATAACCAAACAAAACTTTTAGTGGATTTCTACTTATTTTATTAAATATCATCTCCACCAAACAGGACAAGCTTGCATCTGTTATAGTTTTGGAGAAAAATGTGTTCATTTCATGTATGCGCGAAATGCCTTAAAAATGGCTTTAAAATGGATTTGGAGCATGGAGACGATTATCTCGGGATTGCAAGATAACCAAACAAAACTTTTAGTGGATTTCTACTTATTTTATTAAATATCATCTCCACCAAACAGGACAAGCTTGCATCTGTTATAGTTTTGGAGAAAAATGTGTTCATTTCATGTATGCGCGAAATGCCTTAAAAATGGCTTTAAAATGGATTTGGAGCATGGAGACGATTATCTCGGGATTGCAAGATAACCAAACAAAACTTTTAGTGGATTTCTACTTATTTTATTAAATATCATCTCCACCAAACAGGACAAGCTTGCATCTGTTATAGTTTTGGAGAAAAATGTGTTCATTTCATGTATGCGCGAAATGCCTTAAAAATGGCTTTAAAATGGATTTGGAGCATGGAGACGATTATCTCGGGATTGCAAGATAACCAAACAAAACTTTTAGTGGATTTCTACTTATTTTATTAAATATCATCTCCACCAAACAGGACAAGCTTGCATCTGTTATAGTTTTGGAGAAAAATGTGTTCATTTCATGTATGCGCGAAATGCCTTAAAAATGGCTTTAAAATGGATTTGGAGCATGGAGACGATTATCTCGGGATTGCAAGATAACCAAACAAAACTTTTAGTGGATTTCTACTTATTTTATTAAATATCATCTCCACCAAACAGGACAAGCTTGCATCTGTTATAGTTTTGGAGAAAAATGTGTTCATTTCATGTATGCGCGAAATGCCTTAAAAATGGCTTTAAAATGGATTTGGAGCATGGAGACGATTATCTCGGGATTGCAAGATAACCAAACAAAACTTTTAGTGGATTTCTACTTATTTTATTAAATATCATCTCCACCAAACAGGACAAGCTTGCATCTGTTATAGTTTTGGAGAAAAATGTGTTCATTTCATGTATGCGCGAAATGCCTTAAAAATGGCTTTAAAATGGATTTGGAGCATGGAGACGATTATCTCGGGATTGCAAGATAACCAAACAAAACTTTTAGTGGATTTCTACTTATTTTATTAAATATCATCTCCACCAAACAGGACAAGCTTGCATCTGTTATAGTTTTGGAGAAAAATGTGTTCATTTCATGTATGCGCGAAATGCCTTAAAAATGGCTTTAAAATGGATTTGGAGCATGGAGACGATTATCTCGGGATTGCAAGATAACCAAACAAAACTTTTAGTGGATTTCTACTTATTTTATTAAATATCATCTCCACCAAACAGGACAAGCTTGCATCTGTTATAGTTTTGGAGAAAAATGTGTTCATTTCATGTATGCGCGAAATGCCTTAAAAATGGCTTTAAAATGGATTTGGAGCATGGAGACGATTATCTCGGGATTGCAAGATAACCAAACAAAACTTTTAGTGGATTTCTACTTATTTTATTAAATATCATCTCCACCAAACAGGACAAGCTTGCATCTGTTATAGTTTTGGAGAAAAATGTGTTCATTTCATGTATGCGCGAAATGCCTTAAAAATGGCTTTAAAATGGATTTGGAGCATGGAGACGATTATCTCGGGATTGCAAGATAACCAAACAAAACTTTTAGTGGATTTCTACTTATTTTATTAAATATCATCTCCACCAAACAGGACAAGCTTGCATCTGTTATAGTTTTGGAGAAAAATGTGTTCATTTCATGTATGCGCGAAATGCCTTAAAAATGGCTTTAAAATGGATTTGGAGCATGGAGACGATTATCTCGGGATTGCAAGATAACCAAACAAAACTTTTAGTGGATTTCTACTTATTTTATTAAATATCATCTCCACCAAACAGGACAAGCTTGCATCTGTTATAGTTTTGGAGAAAAATGTGTTCATTTCATGTATGCGCGAAATGCCTTAAAAATGGCTTTAAAATGGATTTGGAGCATGGAGACGATTATCTCGGGATTGCAAGATAACCAAACAAAACTTTTAGTGGATTTCTACTTATTTTATTAAATATCATCTCCACCAAACAGGACAAGCTTGCATCTGTTATAGTTTTGGAGAAAAATGTGTTCATTTCATGTATGCGCGAAATGCCTTAAAAATGGCTTTAAAATGGATTTGGAGCATGGAGACGATTATCTCGGGATTGCAAGATAACCAAACAAAACTTTTAGTGGATTTCTACTTATTTTATTAAATATCATCTCCACCAAACAGGACAAGCTTGCATCTGTTATAGTTTTGGAGAAAAATGTGTTCATTTCATGTATGCGCGAAATGCCTTAAAAATGGCTTATAAAATAAGTAGAAATCCACTAAAAGTTTTGTTTGGTTATCTTGCAATCCCGAGATAATCGTCTCCATGCTCCAAATCCATTTTAAAGCCATTTTTAAGGCATTTCGCGCATACATGAAATGAACACATTTTTCTCCAAAACTATAACAGATGCAAGCTTGTCCTGTTTGGTGGAGATGATATTTAATAAAATAAGTAGAAATCCACTAAAAGTTTTGTTTGGTTATCTTGCAATCCCGAGATAATCGTCTCCATGCTCCAAATCCATTTTAAAGCCATTTTTAAGGCATTTCGCGCATACATGAAATGAACACATTTTTCTCCAAAACTATAACAGATGCAAGCTTGTCCTGTTTGGTGGAGATGATATTTAATAAAATAAGTAGAAATCCACTAAAAGTTTTGTTTGGTTATCTTGCAATCCCGAGATAATCGTCTCCATGCTCCAAATCCATTTTAAAGCCATTTTTAAGGCATTTCGCGCATACATGAAATGAACACATTTTTCTCCAAAACTATAACAGATGCAAGCTTGTCCTGTTTGGTGGAGATGATATTTAATAAAATAAGTAGAAATCCACTAAAAGTTTTGTTTGGTTATCTTGCAATCCCGAGATAATCGTCTCCATGCTCCAAATCCATTTTAAAGCCATTTTTAAGGCATTTCGCGCATACATGAAATGAACACATTTTTCTCCAAAACTATAACAGATGCAAGCTTGTCCTGTTTGGTGGAGATGATATTTAATAAAATAAGTAGAAATCCACTAAAAGTTTTGTTTGGTTATCTTGCAATCCCGAGATAATCGTCTCCATGCTCCAAATCCATTTTAAAGCCATTTTTAAGGCATTTCGCGCATACATGAAATGAACACATTTTTCTCCAAAACTATAACAGATGCAAGCTTGTCCTGTTTGGTGGAGATGATATTTAATAAAATAAGTAGAAATCCACTAAAAGTTTTGTTTGGTTATCTTGCAATCCCGAGATAATCGTCTCCATGCTCCAAATCCATTTTAAAGCCATTTTTAAGGCATTTCGCGCATACATGAAATGAACACATTTTTCTCCAAAACTATAACAGATGCAAGCTTGTCCTGTTTGGTGGAGATGATATTTAATAAAATAAGTAGAAATCCACTAAAAGTTTTGTTTGGTTATCTTGCAATCCCGAGATAATCGTCTCCATGCTCCAAATCCATTTTAAAGCCATTTTTAAGGCATTTCGCGCATACATGAAATGAACACATTTTTCTCCAAAACTATAACAGATGCAAGCTTGTCCTGTTTGGTGGAGATGATATTTAATAAAATAAGTAGAAATCCACTAAAAGTTTTGTTTGGTTATCTTGCAATCCCGAGATAATCGTCTCCATGCTCCAAATCCATTTTAAAGCCATTTTTAAGGCATTTCGCGCATACATGAAATGAACACATTTTTCTCCAAAACTATAACAGATGCAAGCTTGTCCTGTTTGGTGGAGATGATATTTAATAAAATAAGTAGAAATCCACTAAAAGTTTTGTTTGGTTATCTTGCAATCCCGAGATAATCGTCTCCATGCTCCAAATCCATTTTAAAGCCATTTTTAAGGCATTTCGCGCATACATGAAATGAACACATTTTTCTCCAAAACTATAACAGATGCAAGCTTGTCCTGTTTGGTGGAGATGATATTTAATAAAATAAGTAGAAATCCACTAAAAGTTTTGTTTGGTTATCTTGCAATCCCGAGATAATCGTCTCCATGCTCCAAATCCATTTTAAAGCCATTTTTAAGGCATTTCGCGCATACATGAAATGAACACATTTTTCTCCAAAACTATAACAGATGCAAGCTTGTCCTGTTTGGTGGAGATGATATTTAATAAAATAAGTAGAAATCCACTAAAAGTTTTGTTTGGTTATCTTGCAATCCCGAGATAATCGTCTCCATGCTCCAAATCCATTTTAAAGCCATTTTTAAGGCATTTCGCGCATACATGAAATGAACACATTTTTCTCCAAAACTATAACAGATGCAAGCTTGTCCTGTTTGGTGGAGATGATATTTAATAAAATAAGTAGAAATCCACTAAAAGTTTTGTTTGGTTATCTTGCAATCCCGAGATAATCGTCTCCATGCTCCAAATCCATTTTAAAGCCATTTTTAAGGCATTTCGCGCATACATGAAATGAACACATTTTTCTCCAAAACTATAACAGATGCAAGCTTGTCCTGTTTGGTGGAGATGATATTTAATAAAATAAGTAGAAATCCACTAAAAGTTTTGTTTGGTTATCTTGCAATCCCGAGATAATCGTCTCCATGCTCCAAATCCATTTTAAAGCCATTTTTAAGGCATTTCGCGCATACATGAAATGAACACATTTTTCTCCAAAACTATAACAGATGCAAGCTTGTCCTGTTTGGTGGAGATGATATTTAATAAAATAAGTAGAAATCCACTAAAAGTTTTGTTTGGTTATCTTGCAATCCCGAGATAATCGTCTCCATGCTCCAAATCCATTTTAAAGCCATTTTTAAGGCATTTCGCGCATACATGAAATGAACACATTTTTCTCCAAAACTATAACAGATGCAAGCTTGTCCTGTTTGGTGGAGATGATATTTAATAAAATAAGTAGAAATCCACTAAAAGTTTTGTTTGGTTATCTTGCAATCCCGAGATAATCGTCTCCATGCTCCAAATCCATTTTAAAGCCATTTTTAAGGCATTTCGCGCATACATGAAATGAACACATTTTTCTCCAAAACTATAACAGATGCAAGCTTGTCCTGTTTGGTGGAGATGATATTTAATAAAATAAGTAGAAATCCACTAAAAGTTTTGTTTGGTTATCTTGCAATCCCGAGATAATCGTCTCCATGCTCCAAATCCATTTTAAAGCCATTTTTAAGGCATTTCGCGCATACATGAAATGAACACATTTTTCTCCAAAACTATAACAGATGCAAGCTTGTCCTGTTTGGTGGAGATGATATTTAATAAAATAAGTAGAAATCCACTAAAAGTTTTGTTTGGTTATCTTGCAATCCCGAGATAATCGTCTCCATGCTCCAAATCCATTTTAAAGCCATTTTTAAGGCATTTCGCGCATACATGAAATGAACACATTTTTCTCCAAAACTATAACAGATGCAAGCTTGTCCTGTTTGGTGGAGATGATATTTAATAAAATAAGTAGAAATCCACTAAAAGTTTTGTTTGGTTATCTTGCAATCCCGAGATAATCGTCTCCATGCTCCAAATCCATTTTAAAGCCATTTTTAAGGCATTTCGCGCATACATGAAATGAACACATTTTTCTCCAAAACTATAACAGATGCAAGCTTGTCCTGTTTGGTGGAGATGATATTTAATAAAATAAGTAGAAATCCACTAAAAGTTTTGTTTGGTTATCTTGCAATCCCGAGATAATCGTCTCCATGCTCCAAATCCATTTTAAAGCCATTTTTAAGGCATTTCGCGCATACATGAAATGAACACATTTTTCTCCAAAACTATAACAGATGCAAGCTTGTCCTGTTTGGTGGAGATGATATTTAATAAAATAAGTAGAAATCCACTAAAAGTTTTGTTTGGTTATCTTGCAATCCCGAGATAATCGTCTCCATGCTCCAAATCCATTTTAAAGCCATTTTTAAGGCATTTCGCGCATACATGAAATGAACACATTTTTCTCCAAAACTATAACAGATGCAAGCTTGTCCTGTTTGGTGGAGATGATATTTAATAAAATAAGTAGAAATCCACTAAAAGTTTTGTTTGGTTATCTTGCAATCCCGAGATAATCGTCTCCATGCTCCAAATCCATTTTAAAGCCATTTTTAAGGCATTTCGCGCATACATGAAATGAACACATTTTTCTCCAAAACTATAACAGATGCAAGCTTGTCCTGTTTGGTGGAGATGATATTTAATAAAATAAGTAGAAATCCACTAAAAGTTTTGTTTGGTTATCTTGCAATCCCGAGATAATCGTCTCCATGCTCCAAATCCATTTTAAAGCCATTTTTAAGGCATTTCGCGCATACATGAAATGAACACATTTTTCTCCAAAACTATAACAGATGCAAGCTTGTCCTGTTTGGTGGACGATGATATTTAATAAAATAAGTAGAAATCCACTAAAAGTTTTGTTTGGTTATCTTGCAATCCCGAGATAATCGTCTCCATGCTCCAAATCCATTTTAAAGCCATTTTTAAGGCATTTCGCGCATACATGAAATGAACACATTTTTCTCCAAAACTATAACAGATGCAAGCTTGTCCTGTTTGGTGGAGATGATATTTAATAAAATAAGTAGAAATCCACTAAAAGTTTTGTTTGGTTATCTTGCAATCCCGAGATAATCGTCTCCATGCTCCAAATCCATTTTAAAGCCATTTTTAAGGCATTTCGCGCATACATGAAATGAACACATTTTTCTCCAAAACTATAACAGATGCAAGCTTGTCCTGTTTGGTGGAGATGATATTTAATAAAATAAGTAGAAATCCACTAAAAGTTTTGTTTGGTTATCTTGCAATCCCGAGATAATCGTCTCCATGCTCCAAATCCATTTTAAAGCCATTTTTAAGGCATTTCGCGCATACATGAAATGAACACATTTTTCTCCAAAACTATAACAGATGCAAGCTTGTCCTGTTTGGTGGAGATGATATTTAATAAAATAAGTAGAAATCCACTAAAAGTTTTGTTTGGTTATCTTGCAATCCCGAGATAATCGTCTCCATGCTCCAAATCCATTTTAAAGCCATTTTTAAGGCATTTCGCGCATACATGAAATGAACACATTTTTCTCCAAAACTATAACAGATGCAAGCTTGTCCTGTTTGGTGGAGATGATATTTAATAAAATAAGTAGAAATCCACTAAAAGTTTTGTTTGGTTATCTTGCAATCCCGAGATAATCGTCTCCATGCTCCAAATCCATTTTAAAGCCATTTTTAAGGCATTTCGCGCATACATGAAATGAACACATTTTTCTCCAAAACTATAACAGATGCAAGCTTGTCCTGTTTGGTGGAGATGATATTTAATAAAATAAGTAGAAATCCACTAAAAGTTTTGTTTGGTTATCTTGCAATCCCGAGATAATCGTCTCCATGCTCCAAATCCATTTTAAAGCCATTTTTAAGGCATTTCGCGCATACATGAAATGAACACATTTTTCTCCAAAACTATAACAGATGCAAGCTTGTCCTGTTTGGTGGAGATGATATTTAATAAAATAAGTAGAAATCCACTAAAAGTTTTGTTTGGTTATCTTGCAATCCCGAGATAATCGTCTCCATGCTCCAAATCCATTTTAAAGCCATTTTTAAGGCATTTCGCGCATACATGAAATGAACACATTTTTCTCCAAAACTATAACAGATGCAAGCTTGTCCTGTTTGGTGGAGATGATATTTAATAAAATAAGTAGAAATCCACTAAAAGTTTTGTTTGGTTATCTTGCAATCCCGAGATAATCGTCTCCATGCTCCAAATCCATTTTAAAGCCATTTTTAAGGCATTTCGCGCATACATGAAATGAACACATTTTTCTCCAAAACTATAACAGATGCAAGCTTGTCCTGTTTGGTGGAGATGATATTTAATAAAATAAGTAGAAATCCACTAAAAGTTTTGTTTGGTTATCTTGCAATCCCGAGATAATCGTCTCCATGCTCCAAATCCATTTTAAAGCCATTTTTAAGGCATTTCGCGCATACATGAAATGAACACATTTTTCTCCAAAACTATAACAGATGCAAGCTTGTCCTGTTTGGTGGAGATGATATTTAATAAAATAAGTAGAAATCCACTAAAAGTTTTGTTTGGTTATCTTGCAATCCCGAGATAATCGTCTCCATGCTCCAAATCCATTTTAAAGCCATTTTTAAGGCATTTCGCGCATACATGAAATGAACACATTTTTCTCCAAAACTATAACAGATGCAAGCTTGTCCTGTTTGGTGGAGATGATATTTAATAAAATAAGTAGAAATCCACTAAAAGTTTTGTTTGGTTATCTTGCAATCCCGAGATAATCGTCTCCATGCTCCAAATCCATTTTAAAGCCATTTTTAAGGCATTTCGCGCATACATGAAATGAACACATTTTTCTCCAAAACTATAACAGATGCAAGCTTGTCCTGTTTGGTGGAGATGATATTTAATAAAATAAGTAGAAATCCACTAAAAGTTTTGTTTGGTTATCTTGCAATCCCGAGATAATCGTCTCCATGCTCCAAATCCATTTTAAAGCCATTTTTAAGGCATTTCGCGCATACATGAAATGAACACATTTTTCTCCAAAACTATAACAGATGCAAGCTTGTCCTGTTTGGTGGAGATGATATTTAATAAAATAAGTAGAAATCCACTAAAAGTTTTGTTTGGTTATCTTGCAATCCCGAGATAATCGTCTCCATGCTCCAAATCCATTTTAAAGCCATTTTTAAGGCATTTCGCGCATACATGAAATGAACACATTTTTCTCCAAAACTATAACAGATGCAAGCTTGTCCTGTTTGGTGGAGATGATATTTAATAAAATAAGTAGAAATCCACTAAAAGTTTTGTTTGGTTATCTTGCAATCCCGAGATAATCGTCTCCATGCTCCAAATCCATTTTAAAGCCATTTTTAAGGCATTTCGCGCATACATGAAATGAACACATTTTTCTCCAAAACTATAACAGATGCAAGCTTGTCCTGTTTGGTGGAGATGATATTTAATAAAATAAGTAGAAATCCACTAAAAGTTTTGTTTGGTTATCTTGCAATCCCGAGATAATCGTCTCCATGCTCCAAATCCATTTTAAAGCCATTTTTAAGGCATTTCGCGCATACATGAAATGAACACATTTTTCTCCAAAACTATAACAGATGCAAGCTTGTCCTGTTTGGTGGAGATGATATTTAATAAAATAAGTAGAAATCCACTAAAAGTTTTGTTTGGTTATCTTGCAATCCCGAGATAATCGTCTCCATGCTCCAAATCCATTTTAAAGCCATTTTTAAGGCATTTCGCGCATACATGAAATGAACACATTTTTCTCCAAAACTATAACAGATGCAAGCTTGTCCTGTTTGGTGGAGATGATATTTAATAAAATAAGTAGAAATCCACTAAAAGTTTTGTTTGGTTATCTTGCAATCCCGAGATAATCGTCTCCATGCTCCAAATCCATTTTAAAGCCATTTTTAAGGCATTTCGCGCATACATGAAATGAACACATTTTTCTCCAAAACTATAACAGATGCAAGCTTGTCCTGTTTGGTGGAGATGATATTTAATAAAATAAGTAGAAATCCACTAAAAGTTTTGTTTGGTTATCTTGCAATCCCGAGATAATCGTCTCCATGCTCCAAATCCATTTTAAAGCCATTTTTAAGGCATTTCGCGCATACATGAAATGAACACATTTTTCTCCAAAACTATAACAGATGCAAGCTTGTCCTGTTTGGTGGAGATGATATTTAATAAAATAAGTAGAAATCCACTAAAAGTTTTGTTTGGTTATCTTGCAATCCCGAGATAATCGTCTCCATGCTCCAAATCCATTTTAAAGCCATTTTTAAGGCATTTCGCGCATACATGAAATGAACACATTTTTCTCCAAAACTATAACAGATGCAAGCTTGTCCTGTTTGGTGGAGATGATATTTAATAAAATAAGTAGAAATCCACTAAAAGTTTTGTTTGGTTATCTTGCAATCCCGAGATAATCGTCTCCATGCTCCAAATCCATTTTAAAGCCATTTTTAAGGCATTTCGCGCATACATGAAATGAACACATTTTTCTCCAAAACTATAACAGATGCAAGCTTGTCCTGTTTGGTGGAGATGATATTTAATAAAATAAGTAGAAATCCACTAAAAGTTTTGTTTGGTTATCTTGCAATCCCGAGATAATCGTCTCCATGCTCCAAATCCATTTTAAAGCCATTTTTAAGGCATTTCGCGCATACATGAAATGAACACATTTTTCTCCAAAACTATAACAGATGCAAGCTTGTCCTGTTTGGTGGAGATGATATTTAATAAAATAAGTAGAAATCCACTAAAAGTTTTGTTTGGTTATCTTGCAATCCCGAGATAATCGTCTCCATGCTCCAAATCCATTTTAAAGCCATTTTTAAGGCATTTCGCGCATACATGAAATGAACACATTTTTCTCCAAAACTATAACAGATGCAAGCTTGTCCTGTTTGGTGGAGATGATATTTAATAAAATAAGTAGAAATCCACTAAAAGTTTTGTTTGGTTATCTTGCAATCCCGAGATAATCGTCTCCATGCTCCAAATCCATTTTAAAGCCATTTTTAAGGCATTTCGCGCATACATGAAATGAACACATTTTTCTCCAAAACTATAACAGATGCAAGCTTGTCCTGTTTGGTGGAGATGATATTTAATAAAATAAGTAGAAATCCACTAAAAGTTTTGTTTGGTTATCTTGCAATCCCGAGATAATCGTCTCCATGCTCCAAATCCATTTTAAAGCCATTTTTAAGGCATTTCGCGCATACATGAAATGAACACATTTTTCTCCAAAACTATAACAGATGCAAGCTTGTCCTGTTTGGTGGAGATGATATTTAATAAAATAAGTAGAAATCCACTAAAAGTTTTGTTTGGTTATCTTGCAATCCCGAGATAATCGTCTCCATGCTCCAAATCCATTTTAAAGCCATTTTTAAGGCATTTCGCGCATACATGAAATGAACACATTTTTCTCCAAAACTATAACAGATGCAAGCTTGTCCTGTTTGGTGGAGATGATATTTAATAAAATAAGTAGAAATCCACTAAAAGTTTTGTTTGGTTATCTTGCAATCCCGAGATAATCGTCTCCATGCTCCAAATCCATTTTAAAGCCATTTTTAAGGCATTTCGCGCATACATGAAATGAACACATTTTTCTCCAAAACTATAACAGATGCAAGCTTGTCCTGTTTGGTGGAGATGATATTTAATAAAATAAGTAGAAATCCACTAAAAGTTTTGTTTGGTTATCTTGCAATCCCGAGATAATCGTCTCCATGCTCCAAATCCATTTTAAAGCCATTTTTAAGGCATTTCGCGCATACATGAAATGAACACATTTTTCTCCAAAACTATAACAGATGCAAGCTTGTCCTGTTTGGTGGAGATGATATTTAATAAAATAAGTAGAAATCCACTAAAAGTTTTGTTTGGTTATCTTGCAATCCCGAGATAATCGTCTCCATGCTCCAAATCCATTTTAAAGCCATTTTTAAGGCATTTCGCGCATACATGAAATGAACACATTTTTCTCCAAAACTATAACAGATGCAAGCTTGTCCTGTTTGGTGGAGATGATATTTAATAAAATAAGTAGAAATCCACTAAAAGTTTTGTTTGGTTATCTTGCAATCCCGAGATAATCGTCTCCATGCTCCAAATCCATTTTAAAGCCATTTTTAAGGCATTTCGCGCATACATGAAATGAACACATTTTTCTCCAAAACTATAACAGATGCAAGCTTGTCCTGTTTGGTGGAGATGATATTTAATAAAATAAGTAGAAATCCACTAAAAGTTTTGTTTGGTTATCTTGCAATCCCGAGATAATCGTCTCCATGCTCCAAATCCATTTTAAAGCCATTTTTAAGGCATTTCGCGCATACATGAAATGAACACATTTTTCTCCAAAACTATAACAGATGCAAGCTTGTCCTGTTTGGTGGAGATGATATTTAATAAAATAAGTAGAAATCCACTAAAAGTTTTGTTTGGTTATCTTGCAATCCCGAGATAATCGTCTCCATGCTCCAAATCCATTTTAAAGCCATTTTTAAGGCATTTCGCGCATACATGAAATGAACACATTTTTCTCCAAAACTATAACAGATGCAAGCTTGTCCTGTTTGGTGGAGATGATATTTAATAAAATAAGTAGAAATCCACTAAAAGTTTTGTTTGGTTATCTTGCAATCCCGAGATAATCGTCTCCATGCTCCAAATCCATTTTAAAGCCATTTTTAAGGCATTTCGCGCATACATGAAATGAACACATTTTTCTCCAAAACTATAACAGATGCAAGCTTGTCCTGTTTGGTGGAGATGATATTTAATAAAATAAGTAGAAATCCACTAAAAGTTTTGTTTGGTTATCTTGCAATCCCGAGATAATCGTCTCCATGCTCCAAATCCATTTTAAAGCCATTTTTAAGGCATTTCGCGCATACATGAAATGAACACATTTTTCTCCAAAACTATAACAGATGCAAGCTTGTCCTGTTTGGTGGAGATGATATTTAATAAAATAAGTAGAAATCCACTAAAAGTTTTGTTTGGTTATCTTGCAATCCCGAGATAATCGTCTCCATGCTCCAAATCCATTTTAAAGCCATTTTTAAGGCATTTCGCGCATACATGAAATGAACACATTTTTCTCCAAAACTATAACAGATGCAAGCTTGTCCTGTTTGGTGGAGATGATATTTAATAAAATAAGTAGAAATCCACTAAAAGTTTTGTTTGGTTATCTTGCAATCCCGAGATAATCGTCTCCATGCTCCAAATCCATTTTAAAGCCATTTTTAAGGCATTTCGCGCATACATGAAATGAACACATTTTTCTCCAAAACTATAACAGATGCAAGCTTGTCCTGTTTGGTGGAGATGATATTTAATAAAATAAGTAGAAATCCACTAAAAGTTTTGTTTGGTTATCTTGCAATCCCGAGATAATCGTCTCCATGCTCCAAATCCATTTTAAAGCCATTTTTAAGGCATTTCGCGCATACATGAAATGAACACATTTTTCTCCAAAACTATAACAGATGCAAGCTTGTCCTGTTTGGTGGAGATGATATTTAATAAAATAAGTAGAAATCCACTAAAAGTTTTGTTTGGTTATCTTGCAATCCCGAGATAATCGTCTCCATGCTCCAAATCCATTTTAAAGCCATTTTTAAGGCATTTCGCGCATACATGAAATGAACACATTTTTCTCCAAAACTATAACAGATGCAAGCTTGTCCTGTTTGGTGGAGATGATATTTAATAAAATAAGTAGAAATCCACTAAAAGTTTTGTTTGGTTATCTTGCAATCCCGAGATAATCGTCTCCATGCTCCAAATCCATTTTAAAGCCATTTTTAAGGCATTTCGCGCATACATGAAATGAACACATTTTTCTCCAAAACTATAACAGATGCAAGCTTGTCCTGTTTGGTGGAGATGATATTTAATAAAATAAGTAGAAATCCACTAAAAGTTTTGTTTGGTTATCTTGCAATCCCGAGATAATCGTCTCCATGCTCCAAATCCATTTTAAAGCCATTTTTAAGGCATTTCGCGCATACATGAAATGAACACATTTTTCTCCAAAACTATAACAGATGCAAGCTTGTCCTGTTTGGTGGAGATGATATTTAATAAAATAAGTAGAAATCCACTAAAAGTTTTGTTTGGTTATCTTGCAATCCCGAGATAATCGTCTCCATGCTCCAAATCCATTTTAAAGCCATTTTTAAGGCATTTCGCGCATACATGAAATGAACACATTTTTCTCCAAAACTATAACAGATGCAAGCTTGTCCTGTTTGGTGGAGATGATATTTAATAAAATAAGTAGAAATCCACTAAAAGTTTTGTTTGGTTATCTTGCAATCCCGAGATAATCGTCTCCATGCTCCAAATCCATTTTAAAGCCATTTTTAAGGCATTTCGCGCATACATGAAATGAACACATTTTTCTCCAAAACTATAACAGATGCAAGCTTGTCCTGTTTGGTGGAGATGATATTTAATAAAATAAGTAGAAATCCACTAAAAGTTTTGTTTGGTTATCTTGCAATCCCGAGATAATCGTCTCCATGCTCCAAATCCATTTTAAAGCCATTTTTAAGGCATTTCGCGCATACATGAAATGAACACATTTTTCTCCAAAACTATAACAGATGCAAGCTTGTCCTGTTTGGTGGAGATGATATTTAATAAAATAAGTAGAAATCCACTAAAAGTTTTGTTTGGTTATCTTGCAATCCCGAGATAATCGTCTCCATGCTCCAAATCCATTTTAAAGCCATTTTTAAGGCATTTCGCGCATACATGAAATGAACACATTTTTCTCCAAAACTATAACAGATGCAAGCTTGTCCTGTTTGGTGGAGATGATATTTAATAAAATAAGTAGAAATCCACTAAAAGTTTTGTTTGGTTATCTTGCAATCCCGAGATAATCGTCTCCATGCTCCAAATCCATTTTAAAGCCATTTTTAAGGCATTTCGCGCATACATGAAATGAACACATTTTTCTCCAAAACTATAACAGATGCAAGCTTGTCCTGTTTGGTGGAGATGATATTTAATAAAATAAGTAGAAATCCACTAAAAGTTTTGTTTGGTTATCTTGCAATCCCGAGATAATCGTCTCCATGCTCCAAATCCATTTTAAAGCCATTTTTAAGGCATTTCGCGCATACATGAAATGAACACATTTTTCTCCAAAACTATAACAGATGCAAGCTTGTCCTGTTTGGTGGAGATGATATTTAATAAAATAAGTAGAAATCCACTAAAAGTTTTGTTTGGTTATCTTGCAATCCCGAGATAATCGTCTCCATGCTCCAAATCCATTTTAAAGCCATTTTTAAGGCATTTCGCGCATACATGAAATGAACACATTTTTCTCCAAAACTATAACAGATGCAAGCTTGTCCTGTTTGGTGGAGATGATATTTAATAAAATAAGTAGAAATCCACTAAAAGTTTTGTTTGGTTATCTTGCAATCCCGAGATAATCGTCTCCATGCTCCAAATCCATTTTAAAGCCATTTTTAAGGCATTTCGCGCATACATGAAATGAACACATTTTTCTCCAAAACTATAACAGATGCAAGCTTGTCCTGTTTGGTGGAGATGATATTTAATAAAATAAGTAGAAATCCACTAAAAGTTTTGTTTGGTTATCTTGCAATCCCGAGATAATCGTCTCCATGCTCCAAATCCATTTTAAAGCCATTTTTAAGGCATTTCGCGCATACATGAAATGAACACATTTTTCTCCAAAACTATAACAGATGCAAGCTTGTCCTGTTTGGTGGAGATGATATTTAATAAAATAAGTAGAAATCCACTAAAAGTTTTGTTTGGTTATCTTGCAATCCCGAGATAATCGTCTCCATGCTCCAAATCCATTTTAAAGCCATTTTTAAGGCATTTCGCGCATACATGAAATGAACACATTTTTCTCCAAAACTATAACAGATGCAAGCTTGTCCTGTTTGGTGGAGATGATATTTAATAAAATAAGTAGAAATCCACTAAAAGTTTTGTTTGGTTATCTTGCAATCCCGAGATAATCGTCTCCATGCTCCAAATCCATTTTAAAGCCATTTTTAAGGCATTTCGCGCATACATGAAATGAACACATTTTTCTCCAAAACTATAACAGATGCAAGCTTGTCCTGTTTGGTGGAGATGATATTTAATAAAATAAGTAGAAATCCACTAAAAGTTTTGTTTGGTTATCTTGCAATCCCGAGATAATCGTCTCCATGCTCCAAATCCATTTTAAAGCCATTTTTAAGGCATTTCGCGCATACATGAAATGAACACATTTTTCTCCAAAACTATAACAGATGCAAGCTTGTCCTGTTTGGTGGAGATGATATTTAATAAAATAAGTAGAAATCCACTAAAAGTTTTGTTTGGTTATCTTGCAATCCCGAGATAATCGTCTCCATGCTCCAAATCCATTTTAAAGCCATTTTTAAGGCATTTCGCGCATACATGAAATGAACACATTTTTCTCCAAAACTATAACAGATGCAAGCTTGTCCTGTTTGGTGGAGATGATATTTAATAAAATAAGTAGAAATCCACTAAAAGTTTTGTTTGGTTATCTTGCAATCCCGAGATAATCGTCTCCATGCTCCAAATCCATTTTAAAGCCATTTTTAAGGCATTTCGCGCATACATGAAATGAACACATTTTTCTCCAAAACTATAACAGATGCAAGCTTGTCCTGTTTGGTGGAGATGATATTTAATAAAATAAGTAGAAATCCACTAAAAGTTTTGTTTGGTTATCTTGCAATCCCGAGATAATCGTCTCCATGCTCCAAATCCATTTTAAAGCCATTTTTAAGGCATTTCGCGCATACATGAAATGAACACATTTTTCTCCAAAACTATAACAGATGCAAGCTTGTCCTGTTTGGTGGAGATGATATTTAATAAAATAAGTAGAAATCCACTAAAAGTTTTGTTTGGTTATCTTGCAATCCCGAGATAATCGTCTCCATGCTCCAAATCCATTTTAAAGCCATTTTTAAGGCATTTCGCGCATACATGAAATGAACACATTTTTCTCCAAAACTATAACAGATGCAAGCTTGTCCTGTTTGGTGGAGATGATATTTAATAAAATAAGTAGAAATCCACTAAAAGTTTTGTTTGGTTATCTTGCAATCCCGAGATAATCGTCTCCATGCTCCAAATCCATTTTAAAGCCATTTTTAAGGCATTTCGCGCATACATGAAATGAACACATTTTTCTCCAAAACTATAACAGATGCAAGCTTGTCCTGTTTGGTGGAGATGATATTTAATAAAATAAGTAGAAATCCACTAAAAGTTTTGTTTGGTTATCTTGCAATCCCGAGATAATCGTCTCCATGCTCCAAATCCATTTTAAAGCCATTTTTAAGGCATTTCGCGCAT